>NW_013543456.1:147593-160731 GCF_000499545.2 Eimeria tenella
GGGCGGCCTTCGGAGGCTTTGCTTCCTCGGGAGCCTCCCCCGCGTGCGGCACTGTGGTAAAGCTGAAGGAAAATGAACTTCGAGGCTTCGGAGATGATTCCAAGTACCTTCGAGCACTAAAAGAAGGCCCCTGTTGTCCTTCAGGAAGCACTTCGACGTGGGAAGCGTCGGCGCCGGGGTAGGTTTCGGGGCCGGGGGGGAACACGCGCAGTACAACTTCTGCTGCAGCAAGTGCAGCAGCAGCACCTGAAGAAGCACTTAGCCTCGTGAACACGCGTTTGGCCCGAATCAACGAAGCTCTTTTTTTTTGAAGAGGAGTGAAGGCAGCTTCGAAGAGTTTGTGCTTCATATCTTTCAAGTCCCGCTTGTAGGCTTGCAGACGCCGCTTGTCCGCCAGCACTTGCTGCTGCAGCCGCAGCACGCTCTCGGGAAACTCGGCCCCGGGAGGCAGCTCTGCTATTCTTTTGTCCAGCAACTTGGCTTCGAATTCTGCTGCTGATTCGTAGTCTTGCAGCACTTGGGCGTGTTGAATGACAAGGCTCTGCAGCCGCTGCAGCTGGGACTGCGCCAGCGCCACTCTCTGGGCTTCGACTTCGGTCAAAGCCGCAGCTTCGGAGGCGCTGAGCGACAGCCGGTGCACCTGTTTGTACACGCGGGAGACCAGTTCGTTTTCCACTTGGTAACAAAAGTCTTCATCGAAAAAATCTTCATCAGCTCCCCCGTCCTCGCCGGGGTCTTCTTCGTCTTCGTGATCCTCCGGATCATCTGCATCCTCTGCCGCCAACGAGCGAGCTGTTGTGAAGCGCAATTCGGATTTCGAGTCGCTGCGCTGGTGACGGGGCAGAAACCTGCTGCAGCGCAGCACCACGTACACGACGGTGGCGAGAGCGATCAGGGCAGCGCTAAGGGAGAAAGCTGCCGCTCTTTGGTGAATCTGACGGGGAGAACCCCAATTAAAATGCATTTGGTCAAGAGGTAAGTCCACAGAGTCCTCTGGTGTGGCTAGAGGCAACGGCGGGAACGCCGGCGCGTCATCGCTCGTAGCGATGCCTGCTCCCATTGCTGCTGCAGCGCTGGGGTCGGTTGCAGCAGCTGTTTCAGCCGTAGCAGCCTCTGGTTCTTGTGAGGCTGTCACCAATAATGAAGCACAAGCAACAGCAGCTGCTACCACAGCGGGGGTGGCAACATTTCTGCCTGCTAACAGTAGCATACTCCCAGGGCCGACAAGTCTGAAGTGCGCCTTCATTCCAAAAGAAGGGAGAAGTGAGCCCCGAGGGGCTTTTCCTCTAAAGCCTTTCGAGTAAAAAAATATGCAATTTTAAAACAATAAAGAGACAACCATCACAAATATGTCCAACTACGCAACAACAAATGAGCAGCAGCAGCAACAACAGCCTCTGCTGCTGGCCCCAAGGGCTGCATTCCACCACGCAACTGCAGGGGGCTTTCGTTTCTTGGCCTACACGCGGCTTAAAGTGCTATTTTCCTGGCAAAATTAATTAAAGTTACATTTTACTCCCACAAGTTATGCTTACTGCTTGTGTTTCACCCGTTTCAAGCCCTTAAGGTGGCTGCCGGGGCTAGACACAATCGAGCTGGATTTGGCGGTTGGTAGCTGCACATGCTCGCGCACAAGTTGTCTCTGGCTCACTCGGTGCAAACTCTTCAGGATAAAAATATGCAATTTTTTGTGCTGTATGCTGCTGCCGCTTTCGCCGGACTGTACGGGTCCTCCGCAAGACAATAGGTCCGGAGTTGAAAAGAACTTTCGGTGTCGCACATGCCTTCGGTGCTGTTGAAAAAAAGATCGCTTTGTGAAGAGCCCTGGGTCTAAATGAAATATCCCAGTGCAATCACGGTTTTATGCCAGTCCTCTGTGTAAAACTTGTGTTGCCAACTGAATGTGCCCACTTTAAGGTGTCTTCATGCTTGGCACTACGCCTTCTCGCGGAGTAGCGTCGGTGGGCTCTGCCAAGCCCACTTTGGCTACTGCATGCATATTGCATGCGTTTCTTGGCTAACAAAAAGGTGTACTATCGAGTACAAACCTAGCGACTCCATCCTTACAGCGAGGGGTAAACACATTAGTTAAGAAGCCCTGGCTCCCAAAGGGCACCGTTGCAAAAACTGAACTGTGCCAGCCACGGCACACAAAATCGGTTGCATGCAAAGAGTAAATTCGAGCTACAGTTTTGTTTGCACCTTTTAGCCCAGGGCACTGCAGCAGTGTGCATGGGGTCTACTTGCCTTGCCTTTTCAGTTCCGACTGCTGTGTCCAACACACGAGATTATTGGCTTGGGCGTATTGAGTCTGCCTTATATGGCGAAACGGCTGCAGGGCTTCTTTGTTGCTCTGAGAATTAGAAAATTTTCCATCTTTGCGATCGAAGCTATACAGCATGGCAAACATCTGCGCGTCTTTCCTTAGCTTTGCTTTCTTTTTGCGCCCTCCAGCGGCACTGGAAGGGCCTCTGTGCTTGTGGTGTTTAGCCTGCCGGTTCCACGCGTTGTCCTTTCCTCAGCGTTATCGAAATTTTCCTTCTTGGCCTTAAGACTTGTATCACTGTACGGCGTCTTTCAAGATCTATGAAGGCGGTGACCTTCATAGGTGTTTGCTAATGTGGTTAATGCCGCTCTGCTATTGATTTTTGTTTCTCTTGAGGCCACTGCATTATTCTAGTGCGCAAGCGGACTTACTGATGCTACTATGGATAGACTTGAGTGCTTCTCTGCGAGGTGAATCCCGACACTTCACGCGAAACCTCCTTAAATCCATGCATTAGGCCACCAGTCATGTCCAATCCCTGTTGTTCCCCCATGAAAAGCAGGTTATAAAAGACCTGCCCCCAGGTTTTGATCCCCGAATGTGTGTCAGTGTCTAGGCAACTCAATTAGCCCCAAAAATCTAACAGGCTGTTGGCGTTCATAGCCCGTTGGCGCTCTTGGCCGGTCTGTGTTCATAGCTGGTTGACTGTAGTATCTCTTGCCTAATTGATCTGACTGAATACTAATTTTACATCACGTCAAGTTCTTTCCACGGAATAGGCCACACTAGGCTCACTATATGATCACTAGGGAACCAATGTAGGGTGCACTAAGGGCAGTGTCACTGGCGCAGCGTGCGAGAATACGCGCGCCAAGAGACGCCGAGAACCTCCGCGAGGCCGCACAAGCAGAAAGAGGCGGCTTATTATGCTTTGAAGTGAATTATTTTGTATCCTCTGTCCTTACTTGATTTGTGTGCACCTGTGCGAGAAAAGAAACCCAGGTGCGTCGACGCCGCGCCCATAACACCTGTGTACCGGCGTGCAGGCGCGCTCTAGATGTTGGGAGAATTACACTGGGTAAACGAGAAGCTCTCGTGCTTATTCGTGCTAGCGCGCAATACTCCACAGTGCACCTCCGGCTGTGATAATGCGTTGGACGTGTAAAGCTCAAAAGACATCGTGGTGTGGAAGGCGTGTACAGCACTGTACACAAATAGGCATCACTCAAGGCGTTGCACTGCTTGAGCGTGCCCCTCCGTTTACTGAAGGGAACTATTTTTGCGGGCGAGGTTGATAATTAATGAGGCCACGCTGGCGTAATTGGGCTCATTAAGCATGAGACAGCAATTGACAGTACCGAGGAATCGTTAGTCAGTATCTCTGGCCAATCATGAGTAGCTGGAACTTTGTCTGCTGCGAGCTTCATACGTTGAGCGCTGGTAGCACATCGCAGGTAGAAAGGCAAATTCTCGCTTTACGAACTTGCATTTGCGAAACTTGGGGATGTACTGATATTGGAGAAATATGCCGATCACGTGCCTCAGGAGGGTAGGGTGGAGAGCAATATAGGGGATGTAGGTCAAGATATCCTCGAGAAAAACTGGGACACCATGTCACAAGAAAGACTGAAGATAGGAACTGAAGCTAGCTTAGAGGGTAGCTGAAGTGCCCTTAAGGCCGAAAGGCATGATCTAGTTCTGGGACTCAGGAAAAGGCTGTCTTCCGCCAGTCTGCTTTGGTCTTACGAATTGTGTGGAAACCTGTCTCGAGATCAAGTGTGAAAAAGTAACTAGCAGACCCGGGCATTTCCCAGACAGAGTAGAACTGTAATTTGCTCCATTGGGAATAACTTACGGATGAGGAGATTAAACAGCTGGACAAGGACCTGCGCAGGCAAAGAGGACCTTTAGACCTTGGAAAAGCGAGTAGTGGTGTCACACCGCCAGCCCCAAACGCCGACCGATCTGCACAACGTCCTAGCCTGCTGCAAGGGGGCTCTCTCTTGCACTGATATTATTCTTTTTGTGCTCTATTTTCCCAAAATCAAGTGTTACAACATTCGAGGCTCTTGTTTCGTAACACTGTAGTGTTTCAAGCTACATGATTGGGGCTGACTAGAGTCTGCCGCGCAAAAGCGCAAAAGCCCCAGATGAACATATGTGTTAAATTTGTATGGGTGTGCTGTTACGAGGCGGTGTGCTCTGGCACAATGGCCTGAAATTTGAAGGACTTGCACTCCTCAAAGCGCCGAAATTGCAGGTGTACACAAGATATACAGGACTTTGTATCCTCGACCGAAGAATTCTTCTGTGGTCAATATTTTAGAAGTGACTTAAAGGGACCGGATTTTTTACATGTTGAAGATTGCTATCATTTGAACGTCTCCCTTCCTGCTATCGTTTTCGCTCATTAACCAACGGTACACACACGGGCGGGACTGGACTGTGTCTCCTCTGAATGTATTGTCTTCGTAGTATACACATCTTTCGGATTGGAGTTTTATGTTAAAACTGTGGCTCTTTGGATCTTACATGGTAGAAGGATTTCATGCAGCAAGAAGATTAGCGGAAACAAACAGGATGACGTTGGATCTAGAAGTTTATGCCAATAAGTTTTTCGCAGACTGTCTTCGTGTAAAAATCACACCAAAGGAGGAGGCAGATAATCCACAAAAGTGCGCAATTTCCTGGATGGGCGAGCCGCCAGCAAGAAGTGAACACAGGAGCAGGGTTGCATATTGGGATTGGACGTCGTCTCAGCTTATTCGTGCGAGCATTTTACTTCCTTGAGGCCACTTTTGAAAGGAACTCACCTGATTATTCCATAGGGATCAGGGGGCAGCTCCTGGATTATTTCAGTTCGGCAGTCAAATCCAGGATAATTACACCCCATTTGCTTGAAATTTTCCCGTGGCGACAACATTACCAAGTACGACCAGAAGCAAAGCAGCGGAGCCAACTGTACCCAATGCTGTGTGGCACACTGTCGGACACAGCAGTAGGAGATTTGAGGGCACTGGGCTGGGCCACAAAAATTTTAAAAACCAAATATGTTGCCTTGGATGTAGTGCACAGCGGTCTTTGCTGCTCCTACGTTATTTTCTGGCGCACGAATAGGGCGCCCTTCGGACAAATCCTCTACATTCGACACATATCTCACAATCAACATCAAATAATCAATAACTCTCATACTTCAAGACTGCCAATCGGACCTTCTTACAAGTCGAGAATCACAGTTCTGACTCCCTTAACCCAGTTGCGGTCGGCGTCACCGCCAGCCCCAATCTTAGGCTATTCAAAGACACTTCTAGTTGACACATGTTGTCTTGCTGACAAATTGCCCTACTGCCTTACTAATAAGAAGTTTCTGCCCTCGTTTTGCATGCTAACCTCTTATAGGTCGCCTGCCAGCTATCCTCTGAAATTTACCAGCAAGCGCCACCGGACTGCCTGCGCAATACACTGGATAACTAAATAGATGTTTCGTTTTGCAGCTTTTGCATGCATTGCAGTTGACCTTACTGGCCAGTTGCAATCCCCATGACTCCGGGGGCAGCCACGGCGTGCAAGAAGCGCTGGTGTCAGCTGCAGTGAAGTCAACAGTCATTAACTGGAAAGTGTCCGGAGCTAGCGTGGGCATTTGCTTTGAGTGGGCGAGCTGGAGTTCAGTCTCTTGCTTCCGGGGCTAGCAGCAAAAAGTGCCAACAAAGAGACTCTCATGTGGCCTTAAAATATATTTTCTTTGATTTCAAACAAAGCAGAGCACTTTGCGGCGAAGTGCACGCCCGTGTGGGCAGCCGCAGCCTCTAGGGAGGAAGTCGCTTTTTGTTTTAAGTGTTTAAGCCGCAAAAAATTGGCAAAAACGTGGCTTAAGTGTCGAAAATATCGACAGATTAATTGCAATTACACTAAAGTTCTTAGAACTGGCAGAGCTGCTTCCATAAATGGCATTTTCGCTGAGACTGCGGCACCTCGCGGGCCCTCAAGCCCAGGCTTTAAGGCTTTAAGCTGCTGCAGCACTCAGGGGGCCCCCTGGGGGCTTCCCCCAAGTTCAGCTGCTGCCACTCTAGAGCGTAGCGGCAACAAGGGCCTTGGAGGCCTCTGAGGCCTTTTGCTGCAGTGCTGCGCCGCAGCAAAAGGCCTCGAAGGCCTGCGGGCTTGCAGGCCGTTTGCTGCAGCGCTGCGCTGCAGCATGTGCTGCATAAGTGGCACGCGGCACACACACCACCTTCTCGGGCCATTTAAAGCCCAGGGGACCTGCTGCTGCTGCTGCAGCTGCTGTTCGAGTGGCTGGGGGGGACTCAGTGGAGCTGCATTTGGTGTGTTAAGAGTTTCTCTGGAGTCGTTTTTGCTTCAGTTGTAAAGCACAAGAAGCCTGAGTTGATGGGCTTGCATTTTTGTCGCATGCTTCATTGCACTAATGCGGGTTTCGGTGTGCGAGAGCTCGCTGAGGACTGCAGGGGCTGCAGCGGGAGCAGCAGCAGCAGCAGCAGCAGCAGCAGAAGCACAAATGCAGAAGCACTGCTGAAAGCTCTTAAAGACACGCAGCTGATGCCGTTAAATTAGCCGCAGGAAGCTGCAGCTGCGCCCCACATCAGCAGCAACAGCAACAGCAGCAGCACCTGCAGCAGGGCGCCAGTTGCTGCTATGCAAGCTCACAAAAGAAAGGGACCCGACGAGCGCCATCCCGGGAGCTCTGTGCTGCCACTTAATCCTCATTTTGAACAGAAATTGGATTATTTAATTAAGTTTGAAAATTAAATGAATAAATTTGTGCATTTATTCGGCAGAGTTGGAGCAAATCGAACGAGAGAAGGTGAGGTGTATCACGAACCGCTCCCTCCAGCGCCTCCGTGCTTTCCTTTTTACCTATTCCTTGTTCTTTTCGTTTGAAGGTTCTTTTTAGTTTAATTCAATTCAACTTCTTCACCTCACTTCCTCATGCACAGACCAATGGTTAACCAGTGGCCGCAGGAGGGGGCCCCGACGCCCGAAGTCGAAGCGCCCCCGGCTGCCGGCGGCGGCGGCAGCAGCAGCAGCAGCAACGCCGAAGCAGCAATACCTGCTGCTGCTGACCCCACTGGCACCAATCATACCTCTGCTGCTCGCCGTCTTTTGTTTCTCTGTCTTGTGCTCTGTGCTGTCGCCTTCCCGCTATCTGCAGCAGCAGGAAAGCTGAAGCAGCTGCAGCAGACCAGGCGGGTGGTGGCGCTGCAGCAGCAAGTGCAGCAACAGGAGAAGCAGATGAGGCACCTGCTGCAAGAAAACAAAACGAAACTGGAGCAGCAGCACCAGCACCAGCAGCAGCAGCAGCAAGAACTGCAGCAGGAGCTGCAGCAACGGGCAGAGCGCGTGCAGGAGCTCGAGCTGGAGCTGGAGGAGCTGCAGAAGCAGCACGAGGAAGAGCTGAAGATCCGAGAGCAGCAGCAGCAACAGCAGCAGCAGCAGCCCGAGCTTTTACCAGGCAGCCAGCTCGTGCAGCAACAGTACCACGAACTCCAGCACAAGCTGCAGCAGCTGCAGCAGCAGCTGAGCACCGTCCAGAAGCAGCAAGACCAGGATAAGCTGAGCTTCGAGCTGCATTTGCATCAGCAAGAATTGCATTTGCTGCACCAAGAGCTGCACAATCAAGTGCAGCGGCAGCAGCAGCAGCTGCAGCAGCTGCAGCAGGAGTTGGAGCAGCGAAGCCAGCTGAGTCGCCAGGAGCAGCTGTTGCAGCAGCACGGGAAGCACGAGCTGCCGCTGTGGCCCCAGCAGCTACAACAAGGCCTGCTGCAGCAGCACAGCTGGCTGCAAGTCCCGCTGCAGCTGCTGCAGCAAAGTGGAAGTGAGAACTTGCAGCTTGCTGCCTTGGTTATTGAGTCCCACTTTTTGCTGCAGCAGGTGCAGCAGCAGGAGCAGCAGGTGCAGCTCCTCCGTTCGCGGCAGGACGAGCTGCAGGAGAAGCTGCAGCAGGTGCTGCAGCAGCAGCAGCAGCAGCCGCAGCAGCAGCAAGAGCTCCTGCAGGAGGAAAGCAGCAGCAAAATGCCTGGAGATACAGAAGAACAGCCCCAGGACTTTCCTGCTTCTCCCCGCAAGCTGCGCGCCCAGAGCCCCACGGGTAAACCCTAGGTCCCAAACCCTAAACCCTAAACCCTAAACCCTAGGCACTGATCCGCCAACTCCCAGTCCCAAATCAGAGTGTCTTCTTTGCTGCTGAAGAGGCGGTTTGGGTTTTGCGTTTGCTCATCTAAGCCGTCGCTCAGTGTAGCAGGAGTTTGCAGTTTAGGGTTTAGGGTTTAGGGTTTAGGGTTTAGGGTTTGACTGTGCAGCCGAGATTATTGTGAGGGCCGACGAAGCAATGTGCGCGTGGATGTTTGACACTCTAATAGCGCACTTCGACGTAAGGCTGCGATGTTTGAGGGTTTAGGGTTTTCTGAGGGTTTAAGTTTTACGACTTGCTTCGAGGGTTTAGGGTTTAGGGTTTAGGGATTAGGGTTTCGACCCTGGAGTAACTTTCCCCCCGCGGACTCTTCTGCGCTTCTTCCTTCTGCAGACGTGGGGTTTAGGGTTTAGTGTGTGGGCTTCTCCCGCGGGCTTGGGGCGAGGGTTTAGGGTTTAGGGTTTAGGGTTTAGGGTTTAGGGTTTTGCACGCAGCCGTCGCGGACTCCGCCGTCGCCGCCGGACTCGGTGTTGGCGCTGCTGGAACAAGGTGTACGTACACCTGCTTTTGTGTCTTGGAAAAAAATCGACAGAAAGAAAAAAAAATTTTCAGAAGAAGATTTGGAACTGAGAGGATGCATTGGCTCCCTCAAACCCTTGCCCATTATGGAACTCAGTGAGGGTTTAGGGTTTGGGGTTTAGGGTTTAGGGTTGGGGTTGGGGGTTTAGGGAACCCTTGCCCATTATGGAACCCAGTGAGGGTTTAGGGTTTAGGGTTTAGGGTTTGGAGTTTAGGGGTCGGATCTGGGGTCTGGGTCTGGTGCATTGGCTCCCTCAAACCCTTGCCCTTTGTGGAACTCAGTGAGGGTTTAGGGTTTAGGGTTTAGGGTCTAGTGTGTTGGTTCCCTCAAGCTCTTGCCCATGAGGGTTTAGGAAGCGCCGAGACGCATTGTTAGGGTTGAGGGTTTGGGCGTTTTACTTTGCGGCCAAGGGTTTGAGGCTTTTTTTTCAAGACTTTTTCTTAAGGGTTTAGGGTTCAGGGTTTAGGGTTTGCGGTTTGGGTGCGCAGAGGACTATGCGCTAATCAGCGCTTTGCAAGACTCGCGGTTTGACCCAGTCACTCCGGAAGAAATCCCAGATCTGGTTTGCCAGGTTTCTTTGCTTCACAGCTTCGAGGTTAGGGTTTAGGGTTTAGGGTTTAGGGTTTAGGGTTTAGGGCTTAGGGTTTAGTTGAGGGCGGGACTGTGGTCTGGGCTCCGAAAGGCAGAAAGGAGCTTCTATTTAGCGCGCTGGGGTTTAGCGCTGCGAGCTGAGGGTTCGCAGTTACGCGTTTAGGGTTTAGAGTCAAGGGTTTAGGGTTCAGGGTTTAGGGTTTAGGGTTTAGGGTTTGTGCTGCAGCCGGGGGCGAACGCCTATGACTGGGAAGTTGGCGTCCACGGCATCACCATTAAATTCATAGCGCCGGGACAGAGGTGATGCCAAACCCTAATCATTGCTAGGGTTTTAAACCTTGCAAAACCCTAAAACACTATTTTGTAAACCCGTCGGGCCCCATTTCCAAACCCTAGTGGCAGGAAACCCTGGCAAGCAGCGCTGAAACCCTAAACCCTCGGATCTGGGAAATGTGCTATTTCGGTGTTGATTTCTACAACAGCTGAAGCTGTGCCCGGATCCTAGGGACTAGGGTTTAGGGTTTAGGGTTTAGGGTTTGTGCATGGACGAAGCTCTAAACGTCACCTTCTAGGGTTTAGGGTTTAGGGTTTTGGTGCAGGGGCTTACGGAGTTACCAGGCGACGTACTTGCCGGAAGTGGCAGCAGAGATGAACATGAGCAAGGAAGAAACAATTATTTCGCTGGTACGAGGGTTTAGGGTTTAGGGTTTAGGGTTTAGTGCTCGTTCCTCTCGTCAAAGCCAAACCCTCGTTTGCACCGGCGGAGTGCATGCAGATACAGTTGCTTGGAAGCTTGGGGCCAGTGCAAGCAGCCGGGTCAGGGTTTAGGGTTTAGGGTTTAGGGTTTAGGGTTTAGGGTTTGCGCGAAGGTGCGGAAGGCGGGCTACGCGCGGAGCCCCATAGACGCAGACTTCATAGCTCGCATTTCTTTGGAGCGCTACAAGTCCTCTCGGGCGCAGCTGGACTACGCGACTTACCTGAAGAAATATGCGGAAGAGGGCGAAGAAACGGTGGTTTAGGGTTTAGGGTTTAGGGTTTAGGGTTTAGGGTTTGGGCCTGCGCACGCCGCGGACGCTGCCAGACGCTGAAACGGAGCCTTCCAGCGCAAACGCATGCAGCCTTTGAGGTGTACGTACACCTGGACGCAGCTGAGGTGTACGTACACCTGGATGCAGCTGGGGTGTAAGTACAGCTGGACGCAACTGGTGTGTACGTACACCTGTCTGGAGTTGAGGTGTGCGTACAGCTGGTTGGCGCTGCGGTGTACAGCTGGTGGAGTTGAGCTGTACGTACAACTGGCTGGGCCTGGGGTGTACGTACACTGTCTGCCAATGTGTGCATGCGGGTGGAAAGGGCCCCTTTTTGATTTTAGGTCATCTGCGCCTGTTTCTCGGGCCGGCAGGTAATAAAAAGAAATAAAAAATAAAGAATGAACCTAATGCATGCGCATGCATGCAGGCCTGTCTACGCGAGTGTACGTACACCCGAATGCATGCGCATGCGCTCCCGCAAGTGTCCGCAACGAAGGAATTTGCATCTGCTGCTGCTGCGGTGTACGTGCATGCGGGGGCCTTAATATTTATAATAATTCGAAATGAATATTTATTTCATTTTGTTGCACTAATAACGCATGCGCATCTGCGAGAAATAACTCCAATGCAGCTATTTGGACTTTGCATGCATGCACTGTTTGGAAGAAAATGAAATGGGGAAAGTGGCCGACCACGCACTAGCTGCAGCATACATGCAGTGTACGTACACCCGAACTGAGCACCTGTACAGCGGCCTAGCTTGCTGCAGCATGCATGCAGTGTACATACACCCGAACTGAGCACCTGTACAGCGACCTGTCTTCGCAGACTTAGAATTTTTTCTTCTTTGAAATCCCCGGCCCTTCACTTGTGCTTTTGAATGCATTTTAATCCAAGTTCTGTGTTGACTCTGGTATTTTTCCCTGCTGCCGTGCATGAGGAGAGAGAGTCTTGCTGCTGCTGCTGCTGCTGCTGCTGCAAGACTTTTCCTTGGCTCCCCTCTCTCCACTTGCTGCTGCGCATGCGCTGCTGCTGCGCATGCGCTGCGGTGTACGTACACCCCGTGCGCACAGCGCATGCATGGCACTTGCCGCGTCTTTGAAGTTTTTGAAATTTGCACTTTTGCACTTTTCCGAAAGGACATTATTTGTGACTTTTTGCGATTTTCGAGAAATTAAAAGTTTGTTTCCACTTTTCCCCAAGTGTTCCGTCTGTGCAAAAGCCCCACTTGCATGCGTCTGCAGCTTTGCTGCATATCTGTTTATTCTTCATTTTATTCTACATTTTATTTTCGATTTTATTCACTTTTATTTTCATTTAAAGAAGAAGTGCTTTAGTGCTGCTAGTGCGCCGCGCCGAGCCGCGGTGTACGTACACCCCAGCCCGCCCTTTCCGAACTTACCAAACGCAGCTCCGCTTTGGCACTTTATATAATTTTTGCCATTTCAAGCACTAAGTGTCTTTGCTTCAAGACCCGTTGCTGCTGCTGCTGTTGCTGCCGCTGTTGCTGTTGCTGCTGCTGTGGCTGCAGTTGGCTGCTGTTGTTGGCTGCTGTTGTTGGCTGATGCTGGCTGCTGTAGCTGATGCTGCGACTGCTGTCGCTGCTGCTGCGGCTGCTGTTGGCTGCTGTTGCTGCTGCTGCGGATGCTGTTGGCTGCTGTTGCTGCACCTGCTGTTGGCTGCTGTTCCTAGTGCTGCAGCTGCTGCTGCGGCTGTTGCTGCGGTTGCAGCGAGCCTCTCTTAGCTTTGGAGGGCTAAGGCGAAAGCCCTTCAAGCCGCTGGCAGCCACAGCTGCAGCAGCAAGTTTGGCCAAAAAAGAGCAGCAGCAGCAGCAGCAGCAGCAGCAGCAGCAGCGCCAGCAGCAACAGCAGCAGCAGCACGGCTCTAGTTGTAGCTCAGTCGACCCAAAGCCCAATTCAAATCCCGCCATAAGTTCAAAAAAAAGTGCTGTTGCAGCAGCAACGTTAGAGCTGCAGCAGCAGCAGCGGTAGTCGCTGCAGCGTTTGCTGCAGTAGCAGTGGGTGCTGCTGCTGCCACTACCGGACTCGGAGCAGCAGCAGCAGCTGCTGCTGCTACTCTGTCACATTCGAAGCAACCAGACACATGTCTGAGCAGCAGCAGCAGCGCTGCAGCTTCTGCTGCTGCTGTCGGTGTTGGTTTACGAGTTGGGCGCAGCGTGTACTGGTGCTGCTGTTTCTGGGTTTGCTGCTGCGGCTGCTGGCGCTGCTGCTGTTGCTGCTGCTGCTGCTTTCGCTTCAGCTATTGCTCTGTCAAATATTAATTTTATTTCTCTGCATTTGCAGTGACGCAAAAGAGCTTCTTGCATGCGCTGCTCCACCGTTTGCGCAAGCACCAAGAAAGCCTCCTGCAGCAAAAAAAAGGGTTTAGGGTTTAGGGTTTAGGGTTTGGAGCTGCTGCAGCGCGGCTGCCGCCCCTGGGCCGTGCTTTGGGCGGCGACGTCTCACGGCGTGCTCGCAGCTGCAGCCGAACCCTAGACGTTAGGGTTTAGGGTTTAGGGTTTAGGGTTT
>NW_013543456.1:160831-169950 GCF_000499545.2 Eimeria tenella
CCCTAAACCCTAAACCCTAAACCCTAGCCCTAAACCCTGGCTCTGACCCTGGGTAGGGCTCCAAAAGGCGCTGGGAGCTGCAGCAAACGGCGCCGTCTGTCCAAACCCTCCAAACCCTAAACCCTACAAACCCTGGCCCTTCTGGGCCAACCCCAAGCCCCAAACCCTAAACCCTAAAAACCCCAAGACCTAAACCCTCCAAACCCTAAACCCTAAACCCTAAAAACCCTAAACCCTACTTGTGGCCGCTCATTGAGCTCTGCCTGCTGCTCCTCCGTGTCTTCCCCGCTGGCGAGGCGCTGCAGCAGCTGTTGCACTTCCAAAACCCTCGCATTCTGTCGCTTCCTGCAGCAGCAGCAGCAGCAACAGCAGCAGCAGCAGCAGCAGCAGCAAATTAAGACCAGCACGGCCCCGGCGCGCCCCGGAGAGCTCCCAGGGCCCAGGGCTCGGCTGCTGCTGCCCCAGCACGAGGGTTTAGGGTTTAGGGTTTAGGGTTTAGGGTTTACCTGCTGTCTTGGGCGTCTCTGATGGTGAGAGTGCAGTCATTGGCAAGTGTGAGGGTTCGGTGCAGCTGCTGCTTAAAAGCTGTGTCTTCTGGTGCTGCTGGAATTGCTGCTGCTGCTGCTGCTGCTGTTGCAGCATCTGCAGCAGATGGATAGTGCAGCCGGTACCCATCCAGTGTCTGGGGGCCCTTCGCCTGCAGCAGCAGCAGCAGCAGCAGCAGCAACAGCAGCAGCAGCCACGGATGAGCATGGGCAGCAGCAGCGACTGCGGCAGCAGCACAGACTGCTACGGACACTATGCGAGATCTGTTCAAACCCTAAACCCTAAACCCTAAACCCTAAACCCTAAACACTTTGCGCTGGCGCTGTCTTAGAAAGCAGCAGCACTTTGGTGACGGAATTCTCACCGATCTGCCCTCGGGTGCATCTGCAGCTTTGTGGCTGAGGCGCTGCTGCTGCTGCTGCTGCTGCTGCTGCAGCATGAGCTGCTTGGGGACCTGCGGCAGCTGCACATCCTGTCCAGCCAAAATCCTCATAAGAGCTTCGCATATTTCGGGGCCCCCAAAAGTGTCTCTTTGTTTTAGAATTTCGAGAACCCTTTTGAATTCATCTAGTCCATTTGCTGCTGCTCCTGCTGCTGTTGCTGCTGCTGCTGCTGCCGCTGCTGCTGCGCATAGGCTCCGCAGCGGGTCCAGGCACAGCTGCAGCAAAAACGGGGCCCCACAGCTGCAGCACCGCTGCAGCACATCGTTGATCACGTACAGCAGCAGCACGAGCTGCCCCGAGCCTGCTGCTGCTGCTGCTGCTGCGCCGCCCCCAGCAGCAGCAGCAGCAGCAGGAGCCTGTATCTGGGCCTTCAGAGCAGCAAGACAGTGGTAAACTGCTGGCGAATGTGCTGCATGCACGAGAGCAGCAGAAAGCCCCTGAATGCATGCGCTGCTGCTGTCTATACACCCCAAACCCCCCTCAAAGGCCCGCAGCGCAGCAAGACCCTCAGCAGATAAAGCAGCAGCAGGAGCGAAGGGGGGGGCCCCCGGGGGGAGCCTGTGGGGGTCCCACATTTCGAGGGTTTAGGGTTTAGGGTTTAGGGTTTGGGGTTTAGGCCTGGCGCGTGAACACCTCTGCGCCGCATTGAGACGAACTTCGAGGACCCACCGGCCACGCCAGGCCATGTCCTCTGCGGAAACATGTAGGGGCTTCGGACGAGGGTTTAGGGTTTAGGGTTTAGGGTTTAGGGATCGCGGCGGCGCCCTGCAGGGCGACCTGCAAAAGCCCCCAACTTCTTTGCTGCTAAGAAGACAAAACAAAATAAAAGCTGCTGCGTTAAAGCTCACCGGCTGAAGCAGCAAAAAAGCCCCAAAAGTGCATGCAGCGGATGTGTCAGTGGCAGTGGCCCGCAGCAGCAGCAGCGGAAGCCGCTGCTGCTGCTGCGGTGTCTTTACGCCTCAACTACAACTCTATTGCTTTCTTCATTCTTAAGGGCTAGTGCGTTCGCTCATCCTCTTTGCAGCAGCAGCAGCGAGTCCACCGCCGAGTCAGACACACAGCAGCAGCAGCAGCAGCAGCAGCAGCAGCAGCAAGCGCTACAGCAGCAGCAGCAGCAGCAGCACCGCGAGCTCGCCCCTGCAAACCGCTCTATTCCTGCGCAGCGACTGCCCTGCTGTCTATCTGTGTGCCTTTTTCGCTTAGAGGCCCTGCTGCCAGCAGTAGCTGCTGCAGCAGCGGCGGCGGCAGCAGCAGCAGCGGCAGCACAGCAGCAGCAGCAGACTCACCGCAGCAGCAGCAGATGGCCCGAAAATCTCGTCTTCAGCGGGACCAGGGCTTTGTATGTGCGTGCACAGGCACTGCACCGCAAACCCTAAACCCTAAACCCTAATCCCAAAACCCTAAACCCTAGGCCTTCGGAGAGCTCAGGGCAACCGGGTCTGCTGCTCAATGCCGCCCGTGCTGCAGCTGCAGCAGCAAGGGCTGCTGCACCTCCACAGAGTCCCGTGTATGCCGCAGCAGCAGCAGCAGCAGCACCAAGCAGAAGGGAGCCCTCCTGGCACGCCAGTGGGGCAGCAGGAGCAGCAGAGGCAGCAGCAGCAGCAGCAGCAGCACCGGGAACAGCACAGAAGTCCAACACCGAAAGGCCACAAGTCACACAAGCAGCACCCGACTGCTGCTGCGCTGCAGCAGCAGCAAAAGCCCAGACGGGAGCAGCAACCTGGACAGGAACAGCAGCAGCAGCAGCAGCAGCAGCAGCACTGCGAACCTGCAACGTGTGGAGACTCGCCGTGTTACTTTGTTGGTAAAGCAGCTGCTGCTGCAGCACCTGCTGCAGCTGACGTTGCGGCGGCTGCAGCAGCAACTGCAGCAGCAACCGTCCAGACCCTCGCTGCTGCTGCTGCGCGCCGCAGCCAGCAGCAGCAGCAGCAGCAGCAGCAAAATGGGAGCCATAAGGCGCCACCGTTGCTGGCTTCAGCATCAACAGCAAATGAGTCTCCTTTGTCTGCAGCAGCAGCTGCAGCAGCAGGCGTAGCAGCAGACTTGACAGTAACGGCAGCAGCAGCACCGCAAAGCCGCGTTGCTGCTGCTTTTTGTCAGCTGCCAGGTGTTGCTGCTGTTGTTGCTGCTGCTGCAACTCCACGAGCAGGCGACAGCGCTGCTGCTCTCCCCACGCTGCAGCAGCAGCAGCAGCAGCGGCAGCAGCAGCAGCATTTGCTTCTGCCTGAGGAGCGCTTGCTGCCGGACTCGGACTCTCAGGAGCGCTGCCGCAGCAGCAGCAGCGGCAGCAGCAGCCGCATGAGCAGCAGAAGCAGCAGCAGCAGCTACCTGCCCGAGCTGTGGCAGGACAGCCGCGTCAACCGCCGCAGCAGCATCAGCAGCAGCAGCAGCAGCAGCCTTGTGGGGGCTTTGGCGAAGCTGCTGGGGGAAGAAGCTGGGGACCGCCACAGCAGCAGCAAATGTCTTTCTGGGGAGAGCGACGACGAGTTGCTGCTGCTGCAGCCGCCGCAGCAGCAGCAGCAGGGTGCGCCCGGTGTTTCTGCGCAGCAGCAGCAGCAGCAGGAGCAGCAGCAGCAGCTGCGGCAGCGGGAGAGTCGTCCCGTCGGCAGGCGCTTCTTCTACGGCTTGCTGCTGCTGCTGCTGCTGCTGCTGACAGGAGCTTTGCTGCTGGGCACTTTGTATCACCAAAGTAAATTAGTGCGGCTGCGGCCTCGAGATTTGCTGCGGCTGCAGCTGGCGACATTTCGGCAGCTGCAGCAGCAGCTGCTGCAGCAGCAGCAGCAGCAGCAGCAGCCGCAGCACCCCCTGCCGCTCTGCTGGCACCACCCGCAGCAGCTCTTCGAGCTGCAGCAGCAGCTGCTGCTTCTCCAGCCCTCCAAGGAAGCAGCAGCAGCTTTTGCCGAAGCAGCAGCAGCAGCAACAGCAGGGGTGGACGCGACGCAGTCTGCTGCACTCTCTTCGGAGGCTGCCATGGTCATGATGCACACGCTGCAGCAGCAGCAGCAGCAGCAGCTGGGCGAAGCTGACGTGTGCTGCAGCAACGATGGCAGCACTGCGCCAGCAGCAGCAGCAGGAGCATCTGCTGCTGCTGCTGCTGCTTCCCCAAGAGAATTCGTAGCGAAGCTGTTCCAGTCCTCTCAAGCGGCTCTGCTGTCAGACAGCAGCAGCAGCACCGGCAGCAGCACGACGTGCAGCCGTAGCAGCAGCATTTTGACTCCCTTTGTTGCTGGGCCTCAAACCAGCAGCAGCAGCAGCAGCAATAGCAGCAGCAGCATTTGTTCTCTGCCACCCTTTCCGAGAGGTGCTTGGTTCTTTGCCCGCGCTGCTGCAGCAAAGCGACTAAAGTCGTTTATACCTGCTGCTGCTGCTGCTTCTGGGAGTGCTGCTGCAGCTGCTGCTGCTCCCGCAGCCACAGTACTGGTGTGTGCAGAAGAAGACTTCGGCTCGCTTGCTGCTGCTGCTGCAGCGCATGCAGCAGCAGCAGCTGCTGCTGCAGGCAGCTGGCTGAAGGCGGGCGCTAGCAGACTGAAGGCAGCAGCACTTTCTGCAGCAAATGCCACCATCAGGACAGCAGCGCGAGTTCGGAAGCAGCAGCAAGCTGCTGCTGCTGCTGTTCAAGCAACAGCAGCGAAGCTGCTCGGTCTGCCGCCGTCGGCAGCAGCAACAGCAGCAGCAGCAGCAACAGCAGCAGAGTCTCCAGCTACGTGCGCCGCTCCGCCGGGAGACTGCATGCAGTGCAGCTGCCTGAAGCCGTCAGAGCAGCAGCTGCAGCAGCAGCAGCAGCAGCAGCAGGAGCAGCAGGGGCAGCAGGGGGAGCAGTTCAGCTGGACAGACGTCGACGTCAGTGACCACGTGCTGCTTTATGTCTTGGCTTTGCTAATTGCTGCTGTCGAGGTCTCAGCAGCTTTTGCTTCCCACCCTCCCGCTGCTGCTGCTGCTGGCGCCGACAGCAGCAGCAGCAGCAGCAGCCGCTGGCGCCAGTTCCCCTCCCTCTCCCGCCTGGCCCCCTACATCTGTGCTGCTTACTATGCCTTCATTTGCTGCTGCTGCTTCCTCATGGCTGCCATGACTGCTTGCTTCTTTCACACCCCTGCGGAGGTCTGGATTGCTTTTGCTGCTGCGCTGCTGCTGCTGCTGCTCCCCGTGCTGCTGCTGCTCGAGGTCGCAGAGATGCCCAGCCTGCACAGAATTGGGGTTTTGCGCAACTGCAGCTGCCCTGACCAGCCCCACCACCAGCACCAGCAGCAGCAGCAGCAGCAGCAGCAGTACCAGCAGCAGCAGCAGATGAGCCCCCGCGCGCCCCCGTAGATGCTCGACCAGCATTTGCTGCTGCCGCTGCTGCTGTTCGTAGCAGCAGCAGCGCCAGCAGCACAAGCACCTGCGCCTTTTGTCCGTCGTCGGTGCGGCTGCTGCTGCAGCAGCAGCAGCAGCTGCAGTTGCTGCGACTGGAGCAGCAAATGCATTGCAGCAGCAATGCAGCAGCTCTATCGCTGCGTTGTGTTTTTGTAAAAAACGAATTGTTGCTTCTCACCAACTTGAAATCATTCTAAACCGCTCAAGACGGCTGCAGGAGAGGCAGGGTTTAGGGTTTAGGGTTTAGAAAGGCGGGCGCATGGCGGTATGCGCTGCACGTGTTAGGGTTTAGGGTTTAGGGTTTAGAAAGGCGAAGACTAGGGTTTAGGGTTTAGGGTTTAAAAAGGCGAAGACTAGGGTTTAGGGTTTAGGGTTTAGAAAGGCTAGGGATGGCGGGGCACGATGCACATGCTAGGGTTTAGGGTTTAGAAGGGCGAATGCTAGGGTTTGGGGTTTAGTGTTTAGAAAGGCAGTGGCACGCATATGCGCCACAGACATTCACGTGCACAGGGAGGGGTTTACCGCAGCTGAGGGTTTAGGGTTTAGGGTTTAGGGTCTAGGGTTTACAGCCCTTATCCTTGATTTACTTCGGAAGGTTTATTTCTCTTCCTGAGGTTTTATCCCCCTTCCAATTTCCGTTTTGGTGTTTTATTTATTTATATATTTATTATTTTAATTGACTTATTTATTCATTTATTTATTATTACTTAATTTATTTTCTTTTTCGCTGAAGTCCTTTCGAGTGTATGTACACCTGAGCGTCAGCCACAGGATCTGAAAGCGTCAGATCGAAGTGGAATTCATTTCATTTCCTTTTCCTTTTTAAATTTAATTTTCTTTCTCTTTTTTTAATTTAATTTAATTTTCCTTTTTCATTTTATGTGCCTTTTTGCTGCTGCTCAAACCTGGAGCAAATCAGGCGGCTGGGGCTTGATTATTTGCTGCTGCTTATTTAATTAATTTGCTTCTTGCCTTTTCAATTTGGCTTCGTGGCCAGCGAGGCAAAAGGTGCAGCAGCAGCAGCAGCAACAGCAGCAGCAGCAGCAGCAGCAGCAAAACGGCGAATGCAGCGAGAGACCGCTTGTAGCATTTTAAAGGATCTGAGTTCAAAAGAATAAGAAAAACAAAAATGCAACACGACAATTTTAATTAATTAAATATTCATAAAGTTTGCGGCTCCGCGATACTCTGCTGCTGCTGCTGCAGCAGAAACTCTGTGCTGCAGCTGCTGCGCGGAGCTGAGGTGTACGTACACCTCAACGCAAACAACAAATTACTTTTCTTTTTTTCATTTTCATTTATTTTTTAAAAACATTTTGGAAGCCTCAGTGCCTGGGGAGGAGGCGCTCAAGCTCGTGAGGGGCCCCACTGCCGTTGCTCCTGCTGCTGCTGCTGCTGCTGCTGCTGCTGCTGCCGGCGCTGCGACAGGAGGGCAGCAGCAGCAGCGGCGGTGGCATTCACTGCTGTTTGTCTTTGAAATTGTTTTTTAATACTTTTAAAGTTTTGGACATTTTTGAATAGCTGCTGCTGCGGCGTGTGGGGTCCGGGGGCTTTTAGGGGGCACTTGGTGTAGTGTGTCTCGATTTCTTGAGGCGTTTCCTCAGCAGCAGCAGCAGCAGCAGCAGCAGCAGCGGCAGCAGCAGCAGCGGTCGGAAGAGCAGCACCTCCAGCAGCGGCAGCAGGCGTTGCTGCTGCACAACGACAGCAGCTCGGCCAGCACGATCATTGGCAGCAGCAGCAGCAGCAGCAGTTGCTGCTGCTGCTCCGACTTCGCAGCAGCAAATGGCGAGACGCAAACACGGGAAAGGGGGCCCAGGAGGGCAGCTGTCGGGGGCCCCAGAGGAAGCAGCAGCTGCTGCAGCAGGAGCTGCAGCAGCAGCAGACACAGCAGCACACGCAGCAGTAGACGCAGCAGCAGAAGCCGCAGAAACAGAAGATGCTGCTGCTCTCCACGCTGCAGATAACGCAGCAGGACCTGCTGCAGCAGCAGCAGAACCGGCAGGTACAGCAGCAGCAGCAGCAACAGCAGCAGCAGGATCAGCAGAGGAGGCAATCGCAGCAGCACAAGCAATACACGGACCAACGGAAGCAAACGAAGCAGCAGACGCAGCAGCAGATGCAGCAGCGGATGCAGCAGCAGATGCAGTTGCAGCAGCAGCGGCAGCAGAAGCGGCTTCTGGGCCTCACAGCTCGCCGCTGGTACCATTTGAAGGGGTCGCGCAGCAGCAGCAGCAGCAATGGCAGCAGCAACAGCAGCAACAGCAACAGCAGCAACAGCAGCAGGTCTGTCGTGAGCCCGAGCCGCTGGATATTCAGAAGCAGGAGCAACAAAAGCCTCAGCGCGAAGAGAAGCAGCAGCAGCAGCACCAGGAGCAGCAGAAGCCGCAGCAGCAGCAGGACCAGAAAGAAAAACGAGCTCAGCAGCACCAGCAGCCGCAGGAACAGCAAGAGCCTCAGCAGCAGCAGCAGCGAGCAGAGCAGCAACACCAAGAGGAAGTGCAGCAAACGGAGCAGCAGCAGCCGGGTCAGCAGCAGGAGCAAAGTCAGAAGCAGGAAGCGCATCAGCAGGACGGACAAGAGAAGCCGCAGCGGCAGCAAGAAGAGCAGCAGCAGCACGAGCAGCAGCAAAAGAATGAACAGGAGCAGCAGCGGGGGCAGCAACAGGGGCAACCGCAGCAGCACCACGAGCAACCGCAGCAGCAACAGGAAACGCAACAGCAGCAGCAGCAGCAGCAGGAGAACGTAGCAAAAGGTGCGGCGGAGCAGCAGACTGAGAAGCAGGCAGCTGACGAAACAGAAGCAGCAGCGACAGCAGCGGCAGCAGCAGCAGCAGCAAAGGCGCAACCCGAAGAGAACGAGGCCACAGCAGCAGCTCCAGAAGCAGCTCCAGAAGCAGCTGCAGCAGCAGCTGCAGCAGCAGCTGCTGCTGCTGCAGCAGCAGAGGCAAACCAAGACCTCTCAGGTGTCTCCGTATCTTCCAAAGACACACAAGGGAATAAGGCGCCGCCCCAGACCAGCAGCAGCAGCAGCAGCAGCAGCAGCAGCAATGTGCCGCCCCCAGTTGTGCCAGTCAGCGAGGCTGTGGGGTCGCGTGCTGCTGCCTCCCCACTTCCAACTGCAGCAGCACAAGCAGCACCAGCAGCAGAGGCAGCAGCAGCACTAGCAGCAGAGATAGCAGCAGCAGCACCGAAAGCAGAGGAAGCAGCAGAAAGGCCAACAGCAGAAGCAGCAGCAAGGCGACCAGCTGCAGCAGCAGCAGCAGCAGCAGCATCCCCGCAAGCAGCATCTGTGTCTTCCCAGCCAGAAACCGCAGCAGCAACACCCGTTCCAGAAACAGAAACAGCAGCAGCAGCACCGGCAGCGGCAGCAGCAACCCCAGCAGCAGCAGCAGCAGCAGCAGAAGAGTGGTTTCCCATCAAAACAATAAATGCTTTTGGGGCCCCCAGACGCATTTTGCTGCAGGCAAATAATGGGGCCTGTCCGCTGCTGGCCATTGCGAACGCCCTCATACTTAAGGGGCAGCTGGAGCTGCCGCCGCAGCAGCAGCAGCAGCAGCACGGGCAGCAGCAGGAGCGAATCAGCAGCAACGAGCTGCTGCAGCTGCTCTCGGAGCTGCTGCTGCTGCAGGATACCCCAGGGGCTGAAGACCCAGAGGCCCACGCATACACAATCGGCGATGCAAGTAGTGTTGCTGCTGCTGCTGCTGCTGCTGTTTGTTGTTGTTGTTATTGTTGTTGTTATTGTTGTTATTATTGTTGTTGTTATTGTTGTTGTTAT
>NW_013543456.1:170050-174373 GCF_000499545.2 Eimeria tenella
TATTGCTGCTGTTGCTGCGGTTGGTGCTGTTGCTGCTGCTGCTGCATCCGCTTCTGATTCTGATGCTGCGCTTGCTGGAACATGTTTTGCGGAGCCGTGGAGAGCTAGGGTGTTACGTTGCGCTGCTGCTGCTGCTGCTGCTGCTGCTGCTGCTTTCAGGGAGAAGTGTACGTGTACCTGGACACTGACGGCCTGATGGATGCAAAGGAAATCGACCGGCAGTGTCGATTGCCTTCGACAGTGCCATCTGCTGCTGCAGCAGCAAGGCGCCACCAGCACCTGCGGCAGCAGCAGCAGCAGCAGCAGAAGCAGCAGCAGCAGCAGAAGGCCCCCTGCGCTGATGACGACTGGGAGGAGGTCCCCTCGGCGTCCTTCTCCCCCGCCGATGAACACAGCAGCAGCGGCGGCAGCGAGAGCCCCAGTAGCAGCAGCAGCAGCAGCGAGTTCAATGGAAAGACAAGGAGTGAGGAGGAGTTCGGCCCTGGCTGCTGCGACGAGTCCGGCAGCCCCAGCCCGACTTCAGCAGCAGCAGCAGCAGCAGCAGCAGCAGCGGGTCCCGCGGCAGCAGCAGCGGGTCCCGCGGCAGCAGCGGCAGGTTCAACAAGAGCAGCAGAAGCGGAGGCTAGGGAGAAGGACCCTTTGAAGGCGCCTGCGTCGCCGCGGTGGGCGAGCGATAGGGACAGCAGCAGCAGCAGCAGCAGCAGCAGCAGCAACGGCAGCAGCAGCAACCGCTCATCTGGCGACACCTCCAGTCGGAGAAGTTTGACGGTCGATTTTTCATCGGGTCGAGGATGCCCAGCAGCAGCTGGCTCTCCGAGCCCCGCTGCAGCAGCAGCAGCCGTTCCCGCTGCAGCAGCAGCCCCCAGCGCAGCAGCAGCAGCCGCAGCAGCAGGAGCGATCCCGAGCGGCTCCGCCCGCCGCACGCGCACGCCGACGGCGTTCCCGAGCGCCGCGGCGGGCGGCGCAGCCCCCCCCCCCCGCAGCAGCAGCCGCAGCAGCAGCAGCAGCAGCAGCAGCGGGGAGTGGCTGCGGGGCTGTTTGCTGCTGTTCCCGCTGAAGGTGAGCAGCGGCGAAGGCATCCACGAGGGCTGCGTGAGGCCCCTCGTCGCCTACATGTCCCTCCCCTGGTCTTTGGGGATGATCGCGGGCCGCGGGCAGCAGGCCTTCTTCTGCATAGGCTACCAGGGCGACTGCATGCTGTACCTCGACCCCCACTCCAGGATCCAGGTGCTGCTGCTGCTGCTGCTGCTGCTGCTGCTGGGGAGGGGAGGGGAGGGGAGGGGGGGGAAGGGAGTGCGGAGTGCGGGGAGGCGTGGTGGGGGGTCGTGGGGCACGCTGGGCTGGCTAGCGAGCTGCTGCTGCTGCTGCTGTGGTGCTGCTGCTGCTGTGCTGCTGTGCTGCTGCTGTGCTGCTGCTCCTGCGGGGGGAGGGAGGGGGGGACAGGTCGCAGCGGGGAGGGGAACGCAGCTTTTGAGTGGTGGTTTTGAGTTCACAACGCACGCCGATTTCGCCAGCGAACTGCTGCTGCTGCTGCTGCTGCTGCTGCTGTGTGTGGCTGCAGTCGCCCGCGTTGGAGCTGGGTTTTGCAACGCAGATGTCTCTCTTCGGCAGCAAGCCGTGGAAGCAAGGCCTGGGCCACTTGAATGCTTCTTTTGCGTT
Organism: Eimeria tenella; assembly: GCF_000499545.2. Lineage (NCBI taxonomy): Eukaryota > Apicomplexa > Conoidasida > Eucoccidiorida > Eimeriidae > Eimeria > Eimeria tenella. The sequence goes on from NW_013543456.1 coordinate 171,710, forward strand.
GGCTTTTTATGTGGGGTCTCCGCTGCAGCTGCTGCTGCTGCAGCAGGAGCTGCAGCGGATAGAGCAGCAGCACCCCTCCTGCTGGCTGCTGTCTGCGGGGAAGCCACACTCCCAGCTGAAGCCGCCGAAGCGCCCGAAGCCCCCGAGACACCGGCGACACCCGCAGCAGCAGCAGCAGCAGCAGCAGCAGCAAACGGCTTGCGAAGCCAAGTATGCCTTCCGTGGCGGCCGCTGAGTCGCAGCTGCACAGACAGACGCGCGGACTGCTGCGCAAGCCGCCGCCGCCGCTGCTGCTGCTGCTGCTGCTGCGCAGCAGGGGCCCCACACCTCCGCCTTTGACTTGTTTGCATGCGCTGTGGGGTATATTTGGGGCGTTTTGCCCGGGGTTTGCTGCTGCTTCTGGGGCTTCTTTGAGTGTCTTTAAGAACTCTTTCTTTGTCTTTAAAAAGTCCTTTTCAGCTGTCCTTGCGCGCCTTGCTGCTGCTGCAGAACAGCTTGCTGCTGCTGCTTTGCTTGCTAAAGACTAGCAGCATGAGTTTGTGTCTTGCTGCTGCGGCTTAGTTCCCTTTCCAAGCCAGAGAGGGCGGCGCCCACGACGGCAGCAGCAGCCAGAAGCCAACAGCCAAAGGTGAGAAGCAAATACAAATCCAGATAGCTAGCGAGCTAGCTAGCTATTCAGCTAGCTAGCTAGCTAGCTAGCTAGCTAGCTAGCTAACTAGCTAGGCAGGCGACAAGGTGAACAGGCAGGTAGACAGCTAGCTACCTAGCTTGCTTGCTATCTAGCCAGCTTGCTAGCCAGGAGGGAGGCAGCTATCTGGACAGCTAGCTAGGCAGGTAGCTAGCTAGCTAGCCAGACAGGCAGCTAGCCGGGCAGGCACGCAGGTGTTAGCTAGCTAATTGGTAGCTGCAGCAGGGGATTTATAGGGAATTTGCTGTCAGTGGGGTGTTTGTGCTGCTGCTGTTGTGGCTGCAGTTGCAGATCCCACTGCAGCAGGGGCCGGCGCCGCCGCAGCAGCAGCAGCCGGAGCTGCAGCAGGAGCAGCAAGACAGCGAGCAGCACCAGCAAAAGAGAAGCTGCTTGAGCCTGGCCTTGCCCTCTTGTGTGCAGCCGCTTTGCCGGGCGCCAGACTTTCCCTCTTCGAACGAGTCGTGGCTGTTTGCCCCGCAGCAGCAGCAGGAGCAGCAGCACCAAGAGCAGCAGGAGCCGCCCCAGCAGCAGCAGCAGCAGCAGGAGCAGCAGGAGCAGCAGCAGGAGCAGCAGCAGGAGCAGCAGGAGCAGCAGCAGGAGGAGTGCCGCGGGGGCCTCAGGAGGCACATGTGCCTCACCATTCCCTCCTCCCCGCTAGACAATCCGCAATCTTCTGAGGGCTTCGTGCTGCTGCAGACAAGAGGACAAATCAGCAGCAACCAAACTTCTCCAAGACAAACAGATTTGCTGACGGAAAGAACTTTGGCTTGTTTGCTGCAGGTGTCGCCGCAGGAGTGGGCGCAGCTGCTGCAGCCCCGCAGGGCCATAGAGTGCGGCGGCGCCTACGCGCTGCCTGCTGCAGCAGCCGACGGCTGCTGCAGCAGCGGCAGCAGCAGCAGCCGCGGCTGCAGGACGCGCAGGGGCAGCAGCTGCAGCAGCTGCAGCAGCTGCAGCACGTTCCAGTTTGCTTCCCCTCGCCCGCCAGCTTCAGCTGACGTTTTATATGCTGACGAATTCGTCTCAGTGCCTTCCCCGCCTCTCAGCAGCTCGAGGCGTTTTCTGCTGCCCCCGGCCCCTGCTCCTGCTGCTGCTGCAGCACCTCTGCAGCAGCAGCACCCCCACCAAATGCAGCTCATGATCCTACCCCAGCAGCAAACACTGCTCCAGCGGATGCAGAAAGAATGCACTGAACTGCCGCCACCTCTGAGCAGCAGCGGCAGCACCAGCAGCAGCGGCAACCACTCGGGTTCCCCCGAGCAGCAGAAGCAGCAGCAGCAGCGAGACAAGCAGCAGCAGCAGCAGCAGCAGCAGCAACAGCAACAGCCATTGCAGGAGCAGCAGCACCCCAGCGGCGCTGCCGGGATGCTTCGCTCCCTATTTTCGCTCTCCTTCCGTGGCTATTCCAAAGGAACGCCTGTTGCAGCTGTCTTTCCTGCCGCAGTCAAGGAGCCAACAAACAGCAGCAGCAGCAGCAGCAGCAGCCGGCAGGAAGCAGAAGCTGCCTTGTCCCCTCGGAGCAAACAACAGCTTGATGTTCCTTCAACGAGTGCTGTCACTCCAGAAGAGCCTCAAGGGACCTGCTGCTCTCCGTCGAAAGTGCAGCAGAGCCGTGTCTCAGGTAAGACGCAGCAGCAGCAGCAGCAGCAGCAGGTGGCTTCCCCCATGTCTGGTGACGTCTTTGCTGGTGCGGCGGGGCCTGGGCACAAGACTGGAGCAGTAGCACTTGAAGGAGCCCCGAGCCCAGCAGCAGGACTTGAGGATGCAGCAGCTGTTGCTGCGGCAGAGCCAGCAGAAGCTGCTGCTGCCGGAGCAGCAGCAGCCACTGCTGCAGCAGCGACAGTCCCTGAAAAGCAGACATACAGGACTGTGCGCCCCCTTTCCAGCAGCACTGTTGAGGAACAGCTGCAGCAACTCGAAGAGCTGCAGCTGCAGCTGGAGCACAAAATGAGTGTGCGGCAGCAGCAGCTTCTGCGGCA
>NW_013543457.1:0-25048 GCF_000499545.2 Eimeria tenella
CCCCTCGCAATGTGCAGACACTGCTGTCCCTTCACGTCTTCAACGACGCACTCCCATCGTCTACAACCGTCACTCACAGTCTAAACCAAGAACGCCCGCAGCTCACACACGCCACAAACGTCCCCCGGACTCCTGCCTGCAACAGTCCACTTCAATTCTCCTCATGCTGACCTCGTCGAGACTATTCGCCCACCCACCCAAAGCGCCCATGCTCCCCTCCCACTTCCCTCTCCCACACCAGTTGCCGATAATCCGCCTCCTCTATGCAACATTCACCCAACCCAACCTAAATCCCAACTGCTCCAACACCCAACCGCAACGAACCTCCTGTGAACTCAGACATACGACCCAAAGCGCGGTGCGCCTGCCTACTCCAGCAATGCCACCCAACACCACACACCAACTGCGCAACACATGCAGTGCCTCAAACTACAACACTACAGCTGTCCACGCAGGCCTCTCCCCTCCCTCCTCTGCTAACACCCTCAGAAACGAACTTCCTGTCAGCCAAGTCGCCACAATCCACGCTTGTCGTTCTACACACTTCACCATGCACAGCCGCATCCGCATCCCCTCTTCCCAACACCGCCCCAATACGACACCACCACCCAGCAACTAGTTCTGCTTCACCCATCTAACGAACTTCTTGCGCATTCAGTTCGCAGCACCAACAGCCACACTCCCGCCTCCCACACCCTCACGCCGTTCCACACTACTCAACAAAACAAACCCATCGCCGCCTCCCTCGCCCTCACACCACTCCCGCCTACACCTCCCTCGACCCTCGCACAACAAAACTCACCTTTCCACGTACGCCGCAAACGTCCTCCAAACTCACGTCCACAACAACCCACTCTATCCCTGCCCAAACTCGCATCCTTCTCCACATCCAACAACGCCCAACCCTACATTCTACCAAACTCTCACCGCATCGTCCCCCACAGCGCACACCTCAATTCACGCCACCAACCTCCTCTACATTTCCACACGCAACAACCCCCTCGCAATGTGCAGACACTGCTGTCCATTCGCGTCTTTAACGACGCACTCCCATCGTCTACAGCCGTCACTCACAGTCTAAACCAAGAACGCTCGCAGCTCACACACGCCACAAACATCCTGCACACTCCCTCCTGCAACAGTCCACTTCAATTCTCCTCATGCTGACCTCATCGAGACTATTCGCCCACCCACCCAAAGCGCCCACGCTCCCCTCCCACTTCCCGCTCCCACACCAGTTGCCGATAATCCGCCTCCTCTATGCAACATTCACCCAACCCAACCTAAATCCCAACTGCTCCAACACCCAACCGCAACGAACCTCCTGTGAACTCAGACATACGACCCAAAGCGCGGTGCGCCTGCCTACTCCAGCAATGCCACCCAACACCACACACCAACTGCGCAACACATGCAGTGCCTCAAACTACAACACTACAGCTGTCCACGCAGGCCTCTCCCCTCCCTCCTCTGCTAACACCCTCAGAAACGAACTTCCTGTCAGCCAAGTCGCCACAATCCACGCTTGTCGTTCTACACACTTCGCCATGCACAGCCGCATCCGCATCCCCTCTTCCCAACACCGCCCCAATACGACACCACCACCCAGCAACTAGTTCTGCTTCACCCATCTAACGAACTTCTTGCGCATTCAGTTCGCAGCACCAACAGCCACACTCCCGCCTCCCACACCCTCACGCCGGTCCACACTACTCAACAAAACAAACCCATCGCCGCCTCCCTCGCCCTCACACCACTCCCGCCTACACCTCCCTCGACCCTCGCACAACACAACTCACCTTTCCACGTACGCCACAAACGTCCCGTAAACGCACGTCCACGACAACCCACTCTATCCCTGCCCAAACTCCCATCCTTCTCCACATCCAACAACGCCCAACCCTACATTCTAACGAACTCTCACCGCATCATCCCCCAAAGCGCACACCTCAATTCACGCCACCAACCTCCTCTACATTTCCACACGCAATAACCCCCTCGCAATCTGCGCAAACTGCTGTCCCTTCGCGTCTTCAACGACGCACTCCCATCGCCTACAACCGTCACTCACAGTCTAAACCAAGAACGCCCGCAGCTCACACACGCCACAAGCGTCCCCCCCACTCCTGCCTGCAACCATCCGCTTCAATTCTCCTCATGCTGACCTCGTCGCGACTATTTGCCCACCCACCCAAAGCGCCCATGCTCCCCTCCCATTTTCCTCTCCCACACCAGCTGCCGACAATATCCCTCCTCTATGCAACATTCACCCAACCCAACCAACCTAAATCCCAACTACTCCAACACCCAACCGCAACGAACCTCCTGTGAACTCAGACATACGACCCAAAGCGCGGTGCGCCTGCCTACTCCAGCAATGGCACCCGACATCACACACCAACTGCGCACCACATGCAGTGCTTCGAAGTGCCCTCAGAAAAACACGAATCATCAATACCAAAACAGTCCAATACTACAGCTTTCAATGCACAGTCCCGTTCCCTGCCACCGCTGCTGACCCGCTCTGAAACGAACTTCCTGTGAGCGAAGTCGGAATGAGCGCACTTGAGCATTCACAGCCAACTCTGTATCCCTTCTTCCCAACACTGCCCTCAAATGGCACCGCCATGCGCCGACTATTTCTGCTTCACGCATCTAACGAGGTTGCTAAAGATTGGATAGGCATCATTGGAAGGAGCATCGCGGGTATGCTGGCGATGGCGACATGTTCGAATACTCGACAAAATGTGTTGACATGCGCTGTCTTTTCCAATAAGGCAATTGTCTCTTACATCTCTCTTGTACTCCAAAAATTACTTACAGGCTGTCTCGGCAGACTCGGCTTTACGGCCCATACGATGAGCATCTTGTGGATGGAAACGTGCAAGAATACACTGTGGATCTGTGCATGATGACAGGATAATGCACCTCCAACAATGAAACGGAAGCGATCAAGCTGCGTCGCGTCCTTTGTCCCGGACGTATAGCCGGCAGTGCACTGTCCAGATGCAGTAGCGGCGCACGCCATTGTGCAACCTAACTGTCCCAACGCGCGAATGCCAACCGTTTGTGAGCATAGTAACATTCCTGCGTGCGTTCACGTTTCCGGAATCCATAATTGCCGTCAGAAATGAGAATTAGACCCCGCGCAACACGGTGCCTCTCGCCACTGTCTTCTGCAGCGTACCCATTGCCATCAACACACACTGCTAGTTCGATGGGGTTTCAGCGGGCAAAGTGACTGACTTCGTTCGGGGCCAGTCATGCAGCGTTTCATCTTGAAGCAACACTCAGGTAAACATAAACGCCGCTACAGTGGATGGCAACAATATCTTTCCTACTCTACGGGAAATAGGCATCATGTATTTGACATTGCTAAAAGCACATTGTATTACGGCATAGTGTGACACATGTGGCTCCAAAAGATTTTATCGTCCATCTCAAGTTGGAGCTCGTACAAAACTTCTGACGCAATAAACACACTGTATATACCAGTTTAAGTCCGCAGAGTTCCATTTTGCTAAAGTGCGAAATCTGATCAGTCTCGCCACAGGTTTGCTCCATGACTATGCCAGAAGCCATTTGGTAAGCTAGCTCACACGGCTCCGCAAAAAGTGCCACTTCAAGCAATCTCCAATGTTGCCAACGTCAAGTTGCTGTGCGCTTGCCACAGTAGAATGTGGAAAGTCGCATCAGACAAGCCAGCCTGCTGCACGACATCAAATTCACGTCTAAGAAAAATCTGGATTCCTGTCCACGCCTTTTGCCCTACTGACACTAACCTCCAACTTCTGCTTCACCAATCTGATGCGAGCTCTTTTAGCGGTACTAGTCCAGAATAAAGGCGTCATTCTGAGGTGGGGATCAAAAGCGACGGTGATATAATGACTAGGTTCTTCCTACCTGTCAATTCCGTGTATATCCACAACAAGGAATGCTTGTGTTCGCATCCTCTCTTTGTTTAGGTAAAATGATTACGTTGCGAGTCTACAAGTTGTGCCTGGAGATATAAATGGGGTCATGCATTTCTTCTATAAAATAACAGAAGCGAAGTCGTTACCAAGAAGTGGAAGGTATCCGAAACCATTCTAGACTGAACTTGGGGAGAAAAGATAAAAGCGCAAGTGGGATTGGCCACCAACACCACCACGTTGGATGAACAGCGCGAACGGTGTGCTCTTCTTGAGGTCTACAGTAACAAGCTAAACAGAATGAAGCCGCATTTCCGCGAGAGTACCTCTCCCCCGCCACAAGCAGGACACAATAGACGATCAACTCTTTAACTAATCCCGTGAAAACGAAGACATGTGTACTTTTTCGGCCGGAAACGATGTTGCTTGTTGCTACACAGGCCGCTAGAGGGGGCGCACATTGTGTGGCGTACTGGGCCTTGATCATTCAGAAGGAAGATCCTAAACGTTCACTTCTTCCTAGAGATGTATCCGTTATTTATGTGGAATACTCAAGTTGTGATGCTGCGCCTGAGACAACCGTGTCTACTGCAAGCGGAGACTTACATGGTATTGTTCTTCGGCGGGCAGTGTAGGTTGCTGCGGTGTTCGGCCTCCACTTCTCTTGTCACCAGGGAACTTTTTATAGCCCTGTACAACAGCGTACCCCACAGCCATCACAGTGAATAGGACAAAGATGCTCGTGAAGATGCGCAGCCGCCTGTATGAAGAGGCCTGCGTTGTCCCATGCGTCATGGTTGCCTCCTCCTGTGTAAGAAGTTCACTGTCACCCTCACTCAAATGACTGTTTTGTCCACGGGAAACATCTACTGCCACAGTAATGCTGAGAAGCAGGGCAAAAGTCCCAGTGAGCAGAAGAAATCGGCACATCTTCGCGGCTCTATCGAGATATCTTTCCAGTGAAAAGCCTTTAGCATGAAGAGGAAATAGGTAACGTTGGGAGATGTAATGTGTATCTGCCTAAACGCTGGTGATGTAGGCTGCCACGTAATATATCCTGAGCGATGACTGGTCTGCGCAGCGCTGGTTGCTAGGCCTGTTACGGTGACCATCGCTCAGGGACACCCCCGCTGTTTCAGCTTGATGGTTCTCCAGCATAAACAACGCTTAATCCATGCTTATATTGATTTTCCTAGCTGCTAGCTTTTTCAAAACAGCAGAGCCCATGAATCTGGGTGAATATTGGGCATTTCAGTCGCTAAGGCCGTCGGCTGCCTTGCCTTCCACGGGTTTGTCTCGAACCTTACATACACCTTTTGCAAACAGCTCCCCAGTTGAATTCAAATGTCGAATAATGGGAAAGAAGTGGAGACCCTACTGTGGTCCAGCGTCCTTCAGGTCAACAGCGTCAGTAGAGGTGAAGAATAGCCCCGCTCCCGTACAATCTGTTGATGTTTTGCGAACAAATCTCACTAGCGAGGACCCCCTTAATAGCCTTCAACAAGATTGTATGTACACAATCGGTATGGAATCTCATTATAGGAGCACTTCTGTGAGGGAGACGTCCGACACGAACTCACGGACCTGTTCAAGAACGAGCACGCGAGGTGAACCAGTGGCACACCTCCTCGAGTAATTAGCAACAGCAAACTAACAGCGACAGGATTTATAGTAAGCGCCCTTCTTGGTGTGTATGGGCCCTAGTAAATAAGAAACAAATGAAGACAAGCAATTTCTTGGTGTGTATGGGCTCTTGTACATGAGAAGCAAATGAAAACAAGCAGATTCTTTGTGTGTATGGGCTAGTAAATAAGAAACAAATGAAAACAAGCAGGAGAAGCGACGCAAAGTAAAATCCTGGTGGCGCTTCTTGGAGGCCAGCTACACAGAGGCAAGCTTAGCGGAGGCCAAGGCACCTAGTGCACTAATGAGCGGTACATGGCAGGACTATTAACCCCTGACACTAATATCATCCCGCCGTTCAACACTAATGGACTGGACTATACATGGCAGGAATATTAACTCCTGAGTACACTCATATCATCCCGCCGTTCAGGTCAAGGCACACCACGAGGTTCTGAAAGGTGTCCATGGCAGTGTTGCAACAATGAACGTTCGCGTTTAGCCGATAGACTACTTTGCAGGTCAACGCAGGTTGCCGCCAAATTGTTTTGCCACGTGATAAGGAACTGTTCCATCAAAGGACATGAGGTGAAGTCTGGCGCCTATTTCGTGCGCTGCAGTATCCACACGACTCCGTGAAAGTCTGAGTAATGGAATAATACGGCGCACTCCGTCGCCCGCTCTCACGCGAACCTGACGGTGAGAAGCTGATGTAGGTGAGGCACATGTGAGTGACAGCAGGCACGGGGCCAATGAGCGCTGTTGGACAGATTTCACATCACTTTCCAAGCACCTTCAACTTTTCGGCAAGCTCATCACGTAACTGTTCACAAAACTGACTGCACTAATTGACTGCACCAATGGAATGGTTGCTAAATCAGTCCCTCGCACAGCGTGACTATACTGATTAGAAAGCAGAGAGAGAGGACATCGTCCGAGGGACAAGGCCCATATTCCGGTGCATTTAGCGAGCGTATTTAAGCACAAGAGAGGGTCAGTCGGGTCAAGGGAAAATCCAACGCATAATATTTAGGGCACTGTGTCACGGGACGCATTCAGTGTAGTTTGTGGCGGGCAAACAGTGTCACGCATTTTTCGCCGCCTACAGCGTGATCGGCGGGAGCCTTTCTAGGCACGCCACTTCAATTAAGATACATAATTCATCTGAACGCTAACTGTGGAAGGAATTGAACTGGACGTTGCGCGAAAGTAGGAAGGGAAAATAGACGAGAGAGTCCGCGACTCGGTTCGAAATGTTATTCTCTTACGAGGTGGAGTGCCGAATCGCCTTCATGTTATCTTGGATCGACAAAAACACTCAAAGAGATTCTTTTTGCGAGTCAGTGGTGAATATCTTGAGAGGTTTCCCACACCTTTTGTTATTTCACCTCATTCTGCCTTTTCATTCTACGAAATGAAAGTCTTTGTTCTATTTTATCGTGCGACCCGATTCCCACTTCTTCTTTTCCTGGCCTAGAGACTTACTGTCCGTGTATTGCGAGCCACTCCACGCAAAAAGCTGGTCCAACTGCAGGGTGAGCTCCGCCGTCGCATTCGAAAGGAAATGAACAAGTAACAGAACCCATATGCGGAACGGGAATGCTATATGGGCTAGGAACAAGTTGAATATGCGATGCTTAGAACAACAGCTGCGTTTGAGTTGAAGCTGAGACATTGCGTTTGGGAGGAACAAGGTGTAATGCAGTAGAAGACGAAGTCCATGAAATTGGTTAACTCCACATTTGCAGACGGATCAAAAAAATGCACAGCTCTGCTGAGCACACCTGAACGTCTGCTGGAACACAAAACCAAGGAGTGGCTAGAATTACTTTGAAAGCTCAAGACGCGGAACAATTAGAAAAACACCGAAGACAGCAAGACGAGGGAAGTACAGAATCTGCATAGCAAAGAGAGTTGCCCAATCCGCAGTCCGAAGACACTTTAAAACGCACAACAAGGATACTGACGGCCAACACCCACGCATAGCACCACTATAAGAAAAGGCTCAGCACCTCAGCCATGTGCGGCATCAACCGATTTCGCGGCATCCACAGTCCAGGGAATGCCTGGACAGTCGTCTACGGTGTCACCACCTTCGTCACACCTCTCCACTTAAGGAGAACTCGCGAGCCACTATTTCATAGCACGAGGATTTCCTCCTTTAGAAGGAAACAAGGGCCAACGAGAGCTGAGAGAGCGAGACGGGCTCCATGGAAGACTGCAGGGAGGTTCTCCAGTACAAAATCACAAGCCCTTGTCCTTCGAAACTTATCCCTAAATCTTGGAGCCATCAGCCTCATGGCAAGGACTAAATGCCTTGTTCTCCCTCGCCACGGACATCTACCTGCAGCCAGAAGCATACCAAGGCGCAGCGTTCGAACCCAAATCGCACTGGAATCCATTTTTGAGGGGAAACCATATGAACACAGCCGCTACACATTCAGCTGCACACCCTGAGCCCAAGGCGGCAAACCCTTGATACGGAGCCCTTACATCCACGTCCAGTCCAAGCCAGTGCGAGAGGTAGGTGCAGTCTCTGGGGTTGACTTTGCCGTGTGCGCTGCAATCCCCCACGAGCGGACACCCGATGCAGGGAACAGTATCGAGAAGGTGCAGGTTTTCACTTTGATTCCACTGTACGTACACCGCAACTCAGCAAAAACAAGTTTCTATGTGTGGCGCGGTGGTTCTCAATCTGGAGCACTCAGCAGCAACGAGTTGCTCAAGGGCCACCGCCCAGTTGAGACCGTAGCAGCAACAGCACAAGGAGTGGCAGCAACAGCACCAGCAACAACAGTGGCAGCAACCGCACTGCCAGCGACAGCTTACAACAAAGGTGGTCTCAGTTCCCGTGCGTATTCGCGCTACTTTGTCTTCACACTCGAGCGTCGCTACCAGCTGAGATATGTCCTCATCTGTGAACGCACTCCCGGCTACGTCACCTGAGGCGTACATGAACCGCAGGTTCTGCGGGCGCTCCCGGTGTGGCCACACAGCAACTTGCATTTGTAGCCCTTGTTATTCTGTCATTTGCTGTTGCTAAGCTTCCTTCTGCAACAGCAAGGGGGTTGCAGAAGGCCTAGAATGTAAAATGCTTCGTGGAATAGGCCACAGTTCTAGCTTTCAGAATTACGGGCTTAGAATTACCGCTGCTGCGCACGAAGGCCACGAGCGACGAGAATGTGGAGGACCTAGCGTTGCATAAAAACACTGCGAGGCGATCTCGAAGTTGCTGCAAACCGCAAGACAAAGACGTGCAAGCAGCAGCCCTTAAGCGCCATATATCTAGGATCTAGTTCCTTGAGTTTTCATGAAACAGGCCAGCGAGGCCTTTTCTCTGCATTGGCTTGGGCCTTGTTGTTTTATTCCCGAGGGCTCTACCTTAAGTCCTCTTCCCCACCCCGTGGCCCTACAAACGCACTTCGACAAGCTGTTCGTTGAATTCTCCATTCGTGTAGAATGAACCCCCTGCAATCTGCATGCGAAGCACCGCATGAAGCTGAGCCCCAGGACTCTTTCTTCTGTGCTCAAGTTCTATATCCTAACCTCTTGTCTGAAGAGCCGGGTGCTGCAGTTTGCAGCGCCCAGCATGTAGCTATGTGAGGGTCACCGCGCAGCAATACCGCAAAACGTGCGAACCCTAGACCCTAAACCCTAAACCCTAGATCCTTAGCACTAAATGGGAGAGCGGAAAGGCGTTTACGCCGTACCTCTTTCGCTGGCTCCATGTGGGACAAGATGTACATTTTTCTGTTCTTAACGTGAATGCTCTTCACGGGCTTTATGAGCTGCAGGTTCTCGCAAAGATTTTTAACTCCTCTTTGAATAATGTGCGTCTGGAGGCCCGTGCTCTTTCGAATGTCAGCTGTCCAGACACCTGAACGCAAACCCTACAGTCCCCACCCTGGCCCTAAGAAAGCTTCAAGTACTTCGCAGTGGCCAAGAAGGGCGGCTCTGGATTTTTCAGTGCAGCCAGCCAGAACGCCCTGTTCAAAAGAAATGCCTAAACCCTAATCCCCAGCCTGCAGCCTACATCGTAAAGTTAAACCCTAAACCCTCGCCCGAGCTGCTCCCAAATCCCAAACCCTAAACCCGAGCGTGCACCCTGCGCCGCAGCCCTAGACTCCAAGTCCTCGCCTGCATTCTGCACCTTAGGGCCACGCCCTAAACCCTAAACGCTAAACCCTCAAGTCTAAACCCTAAACCCTAAACCCTAGGCCAGTTGTACCGGTGTTTCCTGCCAGCTCCACTGCGCAGTAGACTTTGTAGTCAAGGGCGTCCAGCTGCTTCAGCGCGGGGATGACGTTGGCTGGGCGGACGACACAGCAAATGTCTGCAAATAGCCCGGGCAGCAGCACTGAGGGTTTGCTGCTAAGGATCTGTTTTCTAAGGAAAGCGGGGCAGCCCTGCCGCCACTGCAGCAGCAGCAGGGCTGCAGCAGAGGCGCAGCCTTCCCCCCCTGCTGCGCTGCAGCTTTTGCTGCGCGCGGGGCCGTCGAAGCCTCAGTTGCACGAGCTCTGCACCCCAAACCCTAAACCCTAAATCCTAAACCCTCAGCCCTCAACCCTGCGTACTGTCGCCTTTCTTCCGGATCACCCCCGCCCTCGCTTCGTTGAGCCTGTTGAACACCGCGACGATCTTCTCTCGCGGCCAGCCCTGCAGCCCAAACCCTAAACCCCCAGCCCAAACCCTAAACCCTTGCGGGCCAAACGCTTTGCGCCTGCAGCTCATGCCCTATCCCTCTGCAGCCCACGCCCCAAACCCTCGCAGCCCAGGCCCCAAACCCTTGCAGCACAAATCCTAAACCCCCAAACCCGAGCCCCTAGCCGCCTGCAGCCCAAGCTCTAAGCCCCTGCAACTCAAGCCTGAGGCCCGCAGCCCCAGCTCTAAACCCCAGCAGCAGCCCCAGCTGCTCTTAGCCGTGGCTCTTGACGCACAAATTAATCCCCTAGGCCTCTCGACTTGGCAGGATTGAAAGCCCACCTGGTCTAGAAGCAGCTGCTGCGTCAACTCATTGTTGTTTCGCAGGCCCAAGTTGTACGCTGTGGAGAGGTCTTCGCCGCTCAAAGCTGAAGAGCCACGGGGAGCTCCCGCGGGGGCCCCCCTGGGGGTTTCTGCAGTTGCGCGGGCCCCCTCATCTTTGGGTTCCCCTGTGGCGCTGCCTTCCTTTGGGGCCGACATGCGGGACCCGGGCCCTAAACCCTTGAAGGCCCTGAACCATAGACCCCAAACCCTAAACCCTAGTCCCGAAACCCTAACTTGTGCTCCAGAGAAGCCTCAGGCCTGCACCAGAAGCCCAGTGGCTTTGGCTCGCACTGCCGCTGCTGCTATATAGCCTCGATGTAGCTCTGCTCCTGCACCAGCAACTCTACCGAGACCGCAGCTAGCGCAGTTTTCAGCCTTCGATGTCCAAAAAGTAGCGCAAAATTCAGTACTTAATGCAGCATGCAGTACTTAATAGGGCTAAAAATAACTACAATTTAATGCGCAGCGGCATTAAGAGTCTGCTCACAGCCCCATCCAGCCCCAGTCTGCGCTTGACATCCCGCCTGAACACGCAGGATCTCACGCTAAACAGAATTTGTTTCTCTTTACCTCAACGTGAGCTTTTAGTATATCATGAATTCTTTGAAATTAACGGCTGTGCGGCCGCAGCCGGCAGCGCTTACAAAACCCGTTGCTTCTCCCTCTGCGCAGCAGAAGCAGATCCGCAGTGTTGCAAGTCTTCTCTCTGGGCCACCAGAGCTCACTGGGGCTTCTCCCAGGGCCCCAGTGACAACAGCTAAGCATTAGTTTACGTGTTTAGCTACTCATTTAAAGCCCTAACTGCTGCTACTCTAAAAACCCGAGCCCTGTTGGCTTCGGGCAGTCGGCTGTGCTGGCAGGAGCCTGCGTGGCTTCGGCTGCGGCGGCAGCGGAAGTGGCTGTTTGGTTAACGGAGCAACAGCATCTGCTAAGGGCCCCTCAGCTTCTTCTATCTGAGACCTGCTGCTTCTGCTGCTGCCGCAGGGATATGGTAGCTGCGAATCTCCGAGAGCAGCAAAGCTCCCGTACAGCGGCCCAGTTCGTGCAGCCCCCGCTTTTTCTGAGGCCCCCTCATAGTGAAGGCAGCTGGAAGGGCGGCAGCAGAAACCTCAGCTGCTTCTGCGGCCTCTAGTGCTTCAAAGTCGGTTAGCTGCAGCGCAGCAGCAGCACGGGGAACTGCTTCCGAAATAAAGAGAAGTAGAAGAGACCCCCGCACTACCTTGCATGCGCTGAAGGGCTTTAAATGCACAATTTTGTTACTGCCGCCTGTGGCTGTCGTGGGCCAGAACAGAGAAAACCCTTCTGGCTTTCGTATGGTATAACAGCAGCTACAAGAATAAGCCTCAGTCTAAATAGTCATTTCCTAGCAGAAAATTACTAAATATGCGAAGTGTTCAATGAATGCTTGAATTCTAATGTGAAAAAGATAAAGACTCAAAAAGGCCGAGGGCTCTCAGCTCCAGAGCCGCGCTGCCGTCTCGCCTCAGCGGCTTAAAGAACCAGCAGCAATAAGTCAAAACTAGTTCTGTTAGCTTCCTGGCCTCTCTTTATTTACCAATGTTGCTGCATTCGTGGCATGTTCCTTGCAAAACTACCTTAAAATCGACCTCCAGCTTCGACTCAGCGCTGCGAAAAGCTCTTAAGGGAGCCCGAGCTGGCCCAGAGCGCCGATAGAAGGCGTACAGGCCTCATAACGTCTAAGGCTATCAACAGCTATTTCGGCTGCTGCCTTCTAGCAGTGAACACACAAGATCAACAGGGGTGAAGGGGATGAATCCCCTCAAGGCAAACGGCCTTCTACCCCGCATCTCTGACTATAGTGCGTGAAAAAAGTAATAAAATCCTTACTACGTCCTATGTGGGAGCTCAGTGGCTGTGGAATTCAGAGTGGACGCAAATCCTCATCGCCACCCGCAGCAACCACAGGCAGCCCTCCCACGCCCGAGGCCTCTTAAGACAGGAGCCCTGCCCGCAAATTGGAATCTGTTGGATGGAAAATACCATTCTTATTTGCTTTTTAAGGCGCTGCTCTCAAGGGACCACGGCTGTGCGCTGGGAGGCAGTGAGGCTGGCCAATAAGCCGTGTAGGGGGCCGTACAAACCCAGCTGGCTGCGCAGGACAAAATGGCGCGGCTATCTGTTTTGAAGAGTGTGTTTGAAGGCTTTATAAGAACTTATTTGACGTTTCATTCCATAAAAGGTCACAAACAGACCGCAAAACTCACAGACAGTCAGTTGTGCAAACTGAACAGCAGCGGCTGGCGCCAGCCAGCCATTCACAGACACCAGCGCTGCTGCGGCTACCCAGCTTGAGTTTCGATTTCCTTGCTTGGGCCCGTTATGTGTATTCTTAATATTGATTTTTACTTGCCCGCACTTCTTGCCAACCTAAACATTCCGGCTGACACGTGCTTACCCGCCGAGCCGCACTGCATGCCATATCCTTCGCTGATACGACCACCGCTGCTGCTGCTGCTGCAGCTGCTGCTGCTGCTGCTTAAGGAGTTCTGCTTTTAAATTTGGTCTTTTGGGGCCTCCAAAGACGCCTGGAGCCTTGATCCGGGGCAGGTGAGACCCCTAGCGAGCGTTTCCGCCGAGCTTTCCCGCGTAGTTTGCAATGGAAACTGAGTCGAGGTTCGTGGTGTTGGTCTCCAGCGATGGCGAGGAGTTCAAAGTCCCCAGAGATGTCGCTTCTGCCTCTTTGCTGGTGAAGTCCATGACTGAAGGTAAGCGGAGCTTCAGCAGCAGCTGGCAGCAGCAGCAGCAGCAGCAAGCGGGCGCGTGCGCCCGCGCGGGTTTGCTGCTGCAGCAGGGGCCCCCGCGCGGCTTGGAGCGTCGGTCGGCGCAGGGATGAGGGTTCAGGGTTTAGGGTTTAGGGTTTGGGGTTTGTTTTTGATCAGATGGAGACGAAACCGACGTGGTTCCACTCCCCAAAGTCAGCAGCGCTATTCTCAAAAAGGTCGTCGAGTACTGCACCCACCACCACGACAACCCCCCGGAGGACATTCCCACCCCGCTCAAGACCAGCAACTTGGCGGAGGTTCGCTAGGGTTTAGGGTTTAGGGTTTAGGGTTTAGCAAGGTTGAGGCCCTTACGTGCAGGGTGCGGGGTAGAGCTGAGGCTGGGATTCAGGCATTGGGCTTTAGGGTTTAGGGTTTAGGGTGAGTGTTTAGGATTAGGGTTTAGGGTTAGGGTGTAGGGTTAGGGTTTAGGCTCGGAGGTCTCTGCTGCTTCTCTCACAAACTTCTGTGAATAACGTAGTGGTAATCCCTAATGCACTTCTAATGCATTAAATAAAATTATTTATTTGTTTATTTTATTTATTTATCGGTTTATTTATTGTGATTATTTTTAATCATTTATTTTCTAATTTTTGAATTGTTTCAGGTTGTTTCTGAATTCGACTTCAACTTTGTCAACGTGGAGCAGACGGTGCTTTTTGATTTGCTGCTGGCAGCAGACTACTTGAACATTCCCTCTTTGCTGCTGCTCACCTCGGCTAAGGTGGCTTCTATGATCAAGGGTCAGCTGCTGCTGCTGTTGCTGCTAGTGCTGCTGCTCGATCTGCTGCTGCTGGAGTTGCAGCTGCTGGTGCTGTGTCAGTTGCTGCTGCTGTGTCAGCTGCTGCTGCTGTTTCAGCTGCTGTGACGGGCCTTGCTGCTGATGTTACATCCGCTGCTGCTGTCTCTTCTTCGCTTGCGGGTGCATCTGGCGGTGCACCAATGTGCACTGCAGCCCTCGCAGCAGCAGCAGCAGCAGCCGCTGCTGTTGCCTTTGTTGCTGCTGCTGTTGCTGTGGCTGCCTGGGATAGGCCGCAGCAGCAGCATGAACACGCTCTCAGTTGAGGTGTATGTACAGGCAGAAGCCCGGAGGAAATTCGCAGGGAGTTTAATATCGTCAACGACTTCACCCCAGAGGAAGAGGCTCAGGCAAGCGCTGCTGCTGCTGCTGCTGCTGCTGTAGGATTTGTTTGCCGGTACTTCGGTGTTTAAATGGTGTGCGGCCTACGATTCAGGGTTTAGGGTTTAGGGTTTAGGGCTGAAGGTGGCCATTGCCGATCTTTCTTTTGTTTCCACTGCAGATTAGGGAGGAAAATCGCTGGTGCGAAGATGCTTGAGTGCGCGGACCTGCTGCTGCAGCAGAGAAGCGCAGCAGCAACAGCAGCAGCTCGGCAGCAGCAGCGAAAGCAGCAGCACTTTGTACAGAGTGAACACTGCGCTCACATTCTCTGCAGTTCTTTTAGCTTTGCAGCAGACAGCAGCAGCAGGGCCCCTCTGGCTGCAGCCCCTTAGGGGGCCCCTCCACCCTGTGGTGAATTTGGAGCGCTCTTATGGGAAAGTAGCCCCTTAAGGGGCCCCCCGGGGCCCCACTCTGAGTAGTGGGGGCCCCCGGGGGCCCCCGTACTCAGTGCAGTGTCACCTCAACTCTTTACCGAGTTCAGGGTCACCTGATATCCCTTTACCGAGATCAGGCCCACCTGGGGGCCCCCGCAAAGTGCAGGGTCGCATGGGGGCCCTCGCAAAGTGCAGGGTCACCTGGGGGCCCCCACGGGGCCCCCACTAAGTGCAGGGCCTCTGGGGCCCCCTTGTGGGTACAGGGTTACCTGGGGGCCCCCCTGCGGGTACAGGTCCCCTTGTGGGTACAGGGCCCTTTGGGGGCCCGAACTGAGGGTCAAATAGGGGCCCCTTATTATGTCCTTGGCCACTTGGGGGCCCCTTGCTGACTTGAAAGGGTCACGTGGGGGCCCCCTGCTCAGTAAGAGACGTCAAGGGGGCCCTTAGAGCGTGCGCTTTTTGGGGGCCCCACGCGGAAGGTTTTTATAATGCTTTGAGCAGCAGCAGTCCAGTGGATACGCCTTAGTCTTTGAAAGCCACTTACGTGTACGTACACCGCAGCGCTCCAGCCCTGCTGCAGCAGCAGCGGCGCTGCAGCAGAGCTTGGGCAGCTGCAGCAGAGCTTGGGCAGCTGCAGCAGAGCTTGGGCAGCTGCAGCAGAGCTTGAGCAGCTGCAGCAGAGCTTGAGCAGCTGCAGCAGCCGCGCTGCTGCAGTAGAGCTTGAGCAGCTGCAGCAGCTGTAGCGCTCTTGCCCACGTAGCAGTGTGGAGTACATGAATACGCCGCGAAAGCGCCTAGGACGCCCGCGCCAACGTGATGCAGCAGCAGCAGCAGTTGCTGCTGCTGCCAATGTAAGTTCATCGCGCTGCCAAACTGCAGCAGCATTACGTAGGCTATAAGGTTCCCGCGTGTAAGATGTAGCGCTCAGGCCCTTGGTTGCGCTCAGGAACGCTCGAGGCCAAATATCTATTAGGGACGTAGTGCACCTGTTGCGAATATATTAATATATATATATATATATTAATATATTTATATATATATATGCTAATATATTAATATATATATATCAATATATATATATATATATTAATATATTAATATATATATATATATACGTGTGTGTATATGTATTGTATACGTATGCTGTATATATATTTACATTTATATAATGTTAGAAATATGCTTTCAGTGCACGTGTTGGCTCGCGCATAGAAATATATATGCGTACAGCACTGCAGCCAGGGTCACTTTAATGTTAAGCGCCACGAGTGAGTACAGGGGCCTGCATGCTTCGGGCCTACAGAAGCAGCCGCGAAGGCCGCAGCAGCAGCAGCAGCAGCAGTAGCAGAACGGCAGAAGCCAAGCTGGATTGTTGCACCTATTTGAATGGCCTTGAATGGGCCCTCCAGAGGACTCCCATGTCTCTCCAGTTGCGACTTTGAGCGGCTCAGCGTTGTTAGGATGGGGTTTACGCGGAGGGTTTATCTCTAGGGTTTATCTTTGGGGTTTCCTCTAGGGCTTAGGGCTTGAGGGTTTGAAATGAGCTGTGGGCCAGGGCCCTAGGTCCTAGGGACGAGGGTTTGCCTTAAGGGAATAAGTTCCTTAAACGGGTTTTTAACCACTACTAGCGAGGGTTTTGCGCCTAGGGTTTAGGGTTTATGCCTGCAGACAGTCCCGGGCTCTGCAGGGGCCCCCCGAACTAGCTTAGGGGCCCGCCTTAAGGACTTCGAACGGATGCAGGGCAATATTCAACAGCTTGCAAATAATTTGGGATTAAATATGTTTTTTCTAAATTAGATTTTACGGTTTAGGGCCAAGATCAAACCTTTGGTGGTTTGTTGTCGCTGGCGACTGCGGGGCCCCTCGGGCCCCCGTGAGGGTTTGAGGCGCTGCACAACTTGAGGGTTCAGGATTTAGGGTTTGAAGCTCATTCTTTTGGGTTTATGCTTCGGGGTCTAGGGGTATCGGGCGTTCTGTTATAGCCGTGGCAGCCTTCGCTGTTTCCTGCATCCCTGTACGGATTAACCTTGAGAGCAGGAGCAGCAGCAGCAACGGCTGCTGCTGCTGCTGCTGCTGCCACATCTCTTGCCTGCTGCTGCAGCAGGCTGGTGCACCCTCCGTAGTTCTTGCAGTCGTTGGCTGGCTCCTCCTCCAGCGAAATGCTGCGCTCACGACTGCTGCAGCAGCAGCAGCCAGTGCTGTTGCTGCAGCAACAGCGGAAGCTGGCACCTCGCATCTCGTTTGCTGTAGCAGCAGCAGCGGAAGTAGCAACAGCAGCACGAGCGCCTTCACGGCCTGCAGCTCCAGCAGCAGCAGGAAGGTTAGCTTCAGCAGCAGCAACGGCAGCAGCAGCCGCCCCTGCTACTGCTGCTCCTGTTTCTGTGGGGCCAGTGCTGAGGGCTGCAGCTCTGCGCCGGCCGGCGTTGCTGTCCTGGCCTTGGCAGCAGCACAGCAGCAGCAGCAGCACTTGTTGCCGCTGCTGCTGCTGTAGCAGAAGAGGCTTGGTGACTAGCAGGGCTCAGCTGCTGCTAGACCTTCCCAAATCTGAGGGAGATGACTTTCTCAAAAAGTGCGAGGAGGTGGTGAGGCCCTATCTAACCGACGATCTGGTTATCTAGCTAGCCAGCCAGCTAGCTAGCTAGCTAGCTAGCTAGTATTTATCTAGCAATGCTAGCTAGCTACCGAGTCAGCTAGCTGGCTGGCTAGCTGGCTGCGTGTCTAGCTACTTCGCTGCGATGCAGCCAGCCAGCTGGTTGGCTAACTGGCTGAACGGCTAGTTACCCAGCTAGCTAGCTGGCCAACTAGCCAGGTGGCTAGCTAGCTAGCTAGCTGGTTAGCTAGCTAGCTAGCTAGCTATGCTTCCAGGGTGCCTGCTGCCCTTGCTGCTGCTGCTGTAGATTAGTGCGGCAGCGTTGGTTTGCTGTGGAGGGGTGTGCTGCTGCTGCTGCAACTGCTGCAGCTGCTGCTGCTGCTGTTTCTGCTGCTGCTGCTGCAGGCTGCCGCGCCAGCTCCTGCTGCAGGGCAGTGGAGCCTCTTGTCTTCTGTGATGCATGCGAAAGGAGGAAGTTTATACCCGCTGCAGCTTTTGCTGCTGCTGCGGCTGTTTGCTGCTGCACCCTTTGCTGATGAAGCCCTCCTGGCCGCCGTGGCGGCTCGGTAAGGTTTGAATTAAATAAATAAATGAATAAATAAATAAATAAATAAAATAACTGCAACAAATTACATAAATAGCGGCATTTTTGGCATCTCTATGAGAGATACCTCGCATATAATGTGCATAAATGTGTTGCAAATTCAGAAATCCTTTTTGCACATTTGTGGCTTCCGTCCATATATGCGGCTTTCAGCAGGTCTGATGGTTTTATTTTTGCTGCATATGGATTTAAATGCATAAATATAAATATTTGCTTGTGTTTTAATGCATATTTACAAAGTTTGCACTTGCGTTCTGCTGCCGCTGCTCGCTGCTCCTTCTGCTGCTCAGGGCGGAAGACCTTATTGCTGCAGCAGCACCGCCCAGGGCGGTGGAGCTGCTGAGCCTTTTTGCAGCTTTAGGCTTCACTCACCCTCTCGTGGGTTTTGCTGCTGCTGCTCCTGCTGCTGCCTCCTTTGCTGCTGCTGCTTGCTTTGGTGCTGCTGCCTGCCTTTGCTGCAGCCCGCCTTTGCGGCTGCTGGCCCCTTCTGCTGACGCCCCTTTTGCTGTGGTCCCATCTGGCTGCTGGCCTCTTTTGCTGTTGTGCTGCGGCTCATGCGCCGCTGCTGTGTTTCTGCTGCTGCTGCTGTGGTGCTGTTGCTGCTGTTCTTTTGCTGCTTTGAATGGCGGACTAATGTATCGCTGCTGCTGCTGATGCTTCGCTGCCGCTGCCGTTCAGGTGCAGCAGCCGCTGCGGCAGCGCCTGCTGCAGGTGCTGCACCTGCTGGAGAGTCACCACTTGCCCTCAGCTTTGAACAGCCTTTCTCTGCTGCATATACTTGTCGGTTCATCTGGAACTCAAGAGATGCAAAGGGAAAAAAGCCAAAAGCAAGCAGCAAACGACAGCAGCAATAAGCAGCAGCTGCTGCTTGTCGATGGCCTCGCCACACAGGCAGCCCTTCTGTGCGCAGCAGCAGCACAGAACAGCACAGCCACAACGCTTTTCAGGTAAGCCAGCCTCTCTGTCTTTGCTACAGTAGCAGCAGCAACAGCAGCAACAGCAACAACAGCAGCAGCAAAAACAGCAGCAACGGCAGCATGAACAACAGCAGCAGCAGCAGCAGCAGCATTTTTGCGTTTTACTGTTGCAGCTGCGTGGAGGCCCTCAGCCGACTGCGACACCGGCAGGAGGATTTGCTAGCCCTTTTCACGAAGCGACTTGAGGCTGGATTTGAGGTAAACCCCAAACCCTGAACCCTAAACCCTAAACCCTAGAAAGGGGTCTTATTCCAAAGGCTGTTGCTGTGGCTGCGCGCAGTCGCTGAGCCTCAAAGACTTGCTGCTAGCTGCTGCTGCTGCTGAGCGCTACGGGCTGAAGGATTATGCAGAGGCTCTCCAGTGAGTTGCTGCTGCTATCGTTTGCTGCTGCTGTTGTGACTTTAAAGCAATTTATTTGTTGCATCGAATATTATGCTTAGGTGAAAACTGAGACAGCAATTACAGACAGACGCAGAGGGTCCGCCTGCTCTGGTCCAGGAAGGTGTAGCGTCTTCTGCTGCTGCTGCGTTTGCTGCTGTTGCTGCTGTTGCTGCTGCAGTGAGGAGCTGCTCCGGCGAGCGCCAGACGCCTGCAGCAGCTGGGAGGGTCTTGGTAGGCTCTTGCACCTTCAGCACAAGTTCAGGTCAGAAGCAGCAGCAGCAGAAGCAGCAGCAAAAGAAGCAGCAGAAGCAGCAGCAGCAACACTCAGCGCTGCTGCTGTGCTGTCTGGAGTCGCTTCTGGCGCACCATTCTATGCAGCAAATGCATCAGACGCAGAAGCAAGAACAACAGTATCGCTGCTGGTGTTCCTGGGAGCAGCAGCAGCACCAACAGCTGCAGCAACAGCAGCAGCAGCATGCGTTCCAGTGTGAATCTGTCTTTGCTGCTTTCTGTCGAAGGCTGCGCAGTGATGCACTGCTAGGAGAGTGTCTAGCTGGCGCCGAGGGTCTGTTGGGGTGTACATACACTTCAACGCATCTGCCGAGAATAGCTCTGATGCTGGCGATGTTGGCACCAGAAAATAAGAAGCTCTTAGTGAGTTGCTGCTGGTGCCGTTGCTGCAGCTGTTGCTACTGTTACTGCTGCTGCTCTCGTTGCTGCTGACCCGAGTTCTTTGTTGCGTTGTCCTTACATGCAGCTTGAGCTGAAGCAGAGTCGCTTCCTGCAACTGCTGCTGCTACCGCTGCTGCTGCTGCTGCTGCTGCTGCTGCTTGCATCTTCTTTTGTACATCTGAATCTTCTGCTTCAGGGAGCGCTGCTGCTGTCTCCGCACCTGTTGGCTGCGCTGCCGTCGCTGCCGAGCAGCAGCATCTGCGACTTTGCGCATGCAGCAGCGCTTTGTGTCTTTCAACTGATGCGGTAGGCTGCTGATCCTGCTGCTGCTTTTGCGACTTCGAGTCCTGCCGCTGCCGCAGTAGCGGCTGCTGCTGCAGCTCCATGTGGTGTTGCTGCTGTGCCTTGGCAGCTGAGGCAGCAGCACCTGCTGCTGCTGCCGATAGAAATGCTGCATGCTGTTGTTGCAGTCTTTTTTGCTTCCTCGTGTTGTTTGGATGCGCAGCAGCGAGGGCGTGGAGGCGCCGCTGCAGCAGCAGCTGCTGCGGCAGCTCGATGCAGCAGTGTTGCTGTTGTCTCATGCGCAGCAGCGCCTCTCGCTGCAGCAGCGAGAGACACTTAAGGAAATCTGTTTCTTCCTCTCTGCCCTGTTCGCGGACTCTGCTGCTGCAGCTGCAGCGCCTGCTGCGGCAGCAATCTCAGAGGAGACAAAGGCATTTGCTGCTGCTGCTGCTCTGGCGCCGGCAGAGGGGCCCCTGCCGCGGGGCCCCCCGAGCCTGGACTACAGCCAGCTGGAGCTCAAGAGCGTAAGGCAGCTGGCGGCCTTCGGGGCTGCATGCGCGCAGTTTGCATGCATTTGCATGCATTTGCATGCATGCAAAGCGCATGCAGCGCCCCCAGGTCTTCTGCTGCTGCATGCATGCGCAGGTCCTCTCACGGAAGCTCCTGGTCGCAGCAGACGGAGAGAAAGAAGTGGCGCTGCACCACGCAGGCGTGCACGAGGTGTACGTACAGCTCAACCCGCAGCAGCCGCAGCAAGAACAGCAGCAACGGCAGCAGGCCTACTGTGAGGACTTGGAAGAGCTGTTTCCAGGGACCGCGCTGCTGCAGCAAGCCCCTAGCCTGACAGCAGCAGAGAGCTTTTCTGTTGCGTGTGTGGCTTCTGCTGCGGGTCCTCCTCTGCAGCACCGCCTCTACCTTTTAGCTTAATGCTACTGGTTTCTCCTTTTGCTGCTGCGGCTGCTTGCTGCTGCGGCTGCTTGCTGCTGCGGCTGCTTGCTGCCGTGGCTGCTTGCTGCTGCTGCGAGTTCGCCAGCCTAACCAGCAAAGCCAACTGTAGCAGCACCCGCTGCTGCAGCAGCACTTCCGCAGCAGCTAAGCAGCAGCAGTGCCGCCGCTGCTGCTGCAGCACCGCTGCTGTAGCTGCGGCACAGCAGCAGCAGCGTGGGGCGACCCCCAACAAGCGCAGCCGCTGTCAATACACTAGAGCACTTGTGCACCGCTTTCCAAACTACGGCGCTATGGGGCGCGGCGCCACAGGCTGCAACGAACTAGAGTTAAGTGCATGCATGCACGCGCGCATGCATGCATGCATGCATGCATGCATGCATGCATTCAATGTAGCCCTAGTGGCCTCTACCATAAGCTGCGCCCAGAGCTGCGAGTCCTGCTGCAGCTCTAGAAGCCAAGCGGCCCTGGCTGCTGCGGCACTTTGGCTGCAAGGCTGAAGCTGAAGGCAGTGACGAAGACCCCCCGCAGCTCACGCTGCCCTTAAACCCTAAACCCTAAACCCTAGGCCTCACCGGGCCGCAACAGTTCTGGGGCGCCACCGTGCGCCCAAACGCACACGTGCAGCAGCTACAACGCATGCAAAGCGCATGCAGCAAAAGCTTGGGGGCCCCCAGATGGGGCCCCCAAAGCGCCAAGGAGACAAAAGAAAGGGCCCCTAATGAGGCAACTTTGCTGCGCCGAGGCGCAGCAGCTGCAAACCAAGACTTCTGAACACCAAAGCAGCAGCAGCTGCAGCAGCAACTCGTGCCACTGCAGCTGCTGCAACGCACCGCCAAGCACCAGCAGCTGCGCCAGGCGCTTCTGCAGCTGCTGCAGCGCGAGGCCAAACAGCAGCAGCTGCAGCAAGTACCGCTGCAGCTGCTGCAACGCGCCGTCACGCACCAGCAAGACAGGAGGTCGCCAGCAGCTAGTGCCTGCTAGCTAGCCATGCAGTAGCAGCCGCAGCAGCTAGCCAGAACTTGCCAGCAGCTAGCTGCGCTTCTTCTCGTGCTGCAGTTCTGCTTCTGTGGGGCCCCGCAGCAAAAGTTGTGTAAACTGTTTTCTTGTGGTCTGGTTGCCATCCCAGGTGTCTGGACAGCTCTCATCGCTAAACCTAAAGCAAAGCAGCACATCTGAACTTCGTTTGCTGCAGTTGAAGCACGAGACAAAGCCAGCAGCGGCTGCAGCAGCAGCAATTGCAGCAGCAGCAGCAGCACGTGCTGCTGCCGACGAGCTGCACGCAGCTCATCGGCTCCTGTTCTTTAAAGTACACCTCTGGCTGCTTCCGCGGCCCGAGGAATAAAAGCTGCTGCTTCTACTGCCGCTCCTAGTGCTGCTGCCGCTTCTGCCACAACTGCTCTTCTTGCTGCTGCTGCCGCTGTTACTGCTTCTGCTCCTCTTGCAACTGCATTTAATGTTGCTGCTTCTCATACTGCAAACGCTATCGCTGCTGCTGCTCGTGCTAATTCTGCGGCTGCTGCGAGCGTTATTCCCGCTTTTGCTGCTTCTGCTGCAGTGCTCTTGCTGCAGTTGCTGTTGCTGCTGCTGTAGCCACGCAAACGGCAAGCACCTAATGGGCAAGCAGCACCAGCAGCAAAAACCCACTCGGCAGCATCGAAATGCTCTTTCTTCAAGACCTTCCACATGGCGTTGCGCACCTGCAAACAGCCAGTAACACGCGACATACAATATGGCAGCAGCAGCAGCAGCTGCTGCTGCTGCAGCAGGCGTTGCAACAGAAGCAGCAGAAGGTGCACAGCCTACACTAACACGAGGAGCCTATGGAAAGCAACAGGACTGGCTGCGTCTGCGGCAGCAGCAGCAACCACGCAGATAGCAGTAAATCTAATTGTTGCAGCAGCAGCAGCAGCAGCAACCAGGAAACCGTTGCAGCAGCAGCGTTCGCAGAAAAGGGCTGACATACTTGGGTAGCAAATGCAGCAATTCGTTTTTCTTCAGAGTCGAAGCCCTCAGGAGCTGGAGGATCTATAGGCGGCAGCCAGTACGCTCTTAACTCAGAAGCGGGCTGCAGCAACAGCAGCAGCAGCAGCAGATGTAGCAGCAGCAGCTAGAAGTATGCGGAAATACAGAGTCCTCCAGAAGGCCTGCTCACTGCTAACCTCTGCGTTATAGTCAGCAGAGCAAAATCAGCAGGACCCAAAGCACCAGAAACAGCAGCAGCACCAGCAGCAGCAAGCTTAACTGCAACAGCAGCAGCAGCAGTAGCAGCAGCAGCTCCTCCAAACGCAGCCCCAGCAACGCGACCGGCAGCTGGAACTAGAGAATGACCAACAGCAGCAGCAGCGCCAGAACCAGCAGCAGCAGCAGAACCGCCAGAACCAGCAGCAGCAGCAGCAGCAGCAGCGCGCACCCAGGCTGAGAGGGAAAGGGAAATGAAATACGGAGTGGGAATCAACTCGTAGGCAGGATGTATGCAGCCCCAAGTGTAAATCAAAACACAAGGCTGCACCCGCTGCAGCGCCGTGAAGGCCCCCCGCCTGAACTGAATCAAGCAGCGGCCGTTCGTCGTGGTGCCTGCGCAAACCCTAAACCCTAAACCCTAAACCCTACACCCCAAACCCTAAACCCTAAATCCCAGACGCTAGACCCTCCTGACGCTAAACCCTAGTCTCAACGCAGAAGGGAGGAGGCAGCAGAAGCGGCCCCCCGCCAGTCGCGTTGGCAAGCCTTCAAGGAGCTGAACGAGGGTTTAGGGTTTAGGGTTTAGGGTTTGGGGCTTGCCTTCTGGAAAGACGACAATCGGATTGCACGCAGGGTCGGAGGGGTTCATCTTCATGCGCTCCACTAAGTCCTCAAGCGCTCTATGCCTGCAGCAGCAGCAACAGCAGCAGCAGCATTCTCTCCTAATAGCAGCTGCAGCGCCAGAACCGCTGCCAAGGAGCAGCCGCAGCAGCAGCAGCAAGATTTTTCGAAACAGCCTAGGAGCCGCAGCCGCACAAGCTGCTCTAAAAAGTACAGCTTCAGCGGCAGCAACAGCAAAGGGAGCAGCAGAACCAACAGCAGCAAAAGCAACAGCAGCAGCAGCAGCAGCAACAGCAGGCCATGCCTGTCTGCGTCGCTGTCTCTCTTGACGGGAATGCACCCGAAGAACCGAGCGGGCCAGGCGATGAGGGGAGTTTGAAATATAGACGCCTGAGCAGCAAAAAGGCCCCGTGCTGCTTTCCTCACAGCAGCAGCAGCAGCAGCAGCAACGGAAGAGGCAGCAGCAGCAACAGCACCGATACACGACGTCTCCCAGAAGCAGCAGCAGCAGCAGCTACCTTGCAGACGAATGCCGTGAACGCCTGGCTCAAGAAGTACATTATATCCTGCAAGCAACGCAGCGAAGCAGTTGCTGCTATTTGCCTTTGCTGTTGAAGCAGCAGCAGTAGCTGCTGCTGATGCTGCAGCAGCTGCTGCAGCAGCAGCACCTGCAGTCCTGTTGCTGCTGCCGCCTCGCCGTTTAGGCGTGCTGCCTCACAGGGCGGAAGGCGGTGAAATAGGGACCCAGAGCTAGGCTCTGCAGCTTAGGGTTTAGGGTTTAGGGTTTAGGGTTTAGGGTTTACCATGCAAGACACATGGTTCGAGACTATGTTTTTGCACTCGAAGGCGTCAGGGCCAATGCGCTCTTTGCCATCCCAAAAGAAGCTGCGGGTGCTAAC
>NW_013543457.1:25148-40478 GCF_000499545.2 Eimeria tenella
AGCAGCAGCAGCGCTCACCGTCTCCTCAGCAGCTGGTCCTTTTTTAGCTTTTCTTCAGTGCCAAAGCAAAGAGCCACAGCGCCTGAACAAACAGCAGACACTCTCGTGCCCAGCTGCTGCTGCTGCCGCTGCTGCTGCTGCTGCTGCTGCTGCCTCTGCTTTAATGGTGCTGCCTCCGCAGCACCATTCAGGCAGCAGCCATTAGGCGTTGCTGCTGCGGCGGCTGCCGCAAATGCGGCAGCATCCACTGCTGCTGCGGCATCTACTGCTGCTGCGACGTCAGCTGCTGCTGCTGCTGCAGCACTTCTTGCTGCTGCATCTACCGACGCTACAGCAACTACTGCTGCTACTTCCGCTGCAGCATCTGCTGCTGCTGCAGCATCTACAGCTGCTGCTGCTGCTGCTGCTGCTTTTGCTGCATCTCAGCTCACGGATGCACATGTTGTGCAGCGCCATGGCGCCCACGCACAGGAAAAATCGGAGAGGTGCCTGCAGCAGCAGCAGCAACAGCAGCAGGACTATACGCAGAAGCAGCAGAAGAAGAAGAACCGGAAGCAGCAGCAGCACAAGCAGTAGCAGGAAAGGGAGCAGTACTATAAGTAGCAGCATTACAAAAGCAGCAGCAGCACTCAAGCAGCAACTGCAGCAACAAGAAAGTGCTGCAGCACACAAGCAGCAGGAACACTACAGCAGCAGCAGCACTGGAGCAGCTGCACTGAGGCATTAGCAGCAGCAGCAGCACAAAAGCAGCAGCAGCTCCAATGCAGTAGCAGCACTAAAGCAGCAGCAGCATTAAAGCAGCAGCAACACTAAAGCAGCAGCAACAATACAGCAGCAGGAGGCGCAACAGAAGGGAATAAAAAAGCCAGATCCACAGATGGCTCCTCTTGTCCCACAAGCTCAAAACCCTAAACCCTAAACCCTAGCCCCCGGGAGCAAGCCAAAGCCCAAACCCTAAACCCTAAACCCTAAACCCTTGAGCGGTGCCTACGAGGAAGAAGGCTCCCAGCAGAATCTTGGGAGTGGACAGGCGGTGCCAGTCGGAGCGCTTGAAGGGAGCGAATTGCTGCTGCTGCTGCAGCGTGAGGCGATCCCATCCCGCTGCTGCAGCACGGACCCAGCGGAGTGCTGCTGCAGCATAAAAGGTGTGAAGTGTACAAACTACCAGCCACAGCAGCAGCAGCAGCAGCAGCCAGCGGCACACAAGGCACAAGAAGCCCCCGCCAGCAGCAGGCATTGAGTCAGCGTCCGCTGCTGCCCCCGCAGCAGCGGCAGCGGCTGCTGCTGCTGCTGCTGCGCCTAGATCCTCCATTGCTGCTGCTGCCCTCAGATGCTTCTGCAGCAGCAGAATTCCAGGCGAACAAGTGCGGGCTGTGCGGGGGGCACAGCGGTCGGCCGCAGCTCTGGCCGCTGTGGCCCTGCTCGACCAGCTACTGCTGCTGCTGCTGCTGCTGCTGCCGCTGCTGCTGAGCCTTAACCGAACCAGCGATCCCCAGAAGCAAATTGACAAAAATTAAACTTTAGGCGCGAAGAAGCAAAAAGACACTTGCGGGTGAGCAGCAGCAGGTCAGACAGACAGCCAGCCAGCCAAGCATCTGGAGCAGCAGCAGCAGAAGCTGCAGAAGCCTCTGGGCTGCTGCTCCTGCTGCTGCATTTGCTGCCCAATTACCTGATGTAACAACCTAAAAAACATCTAAATGGAACTGCAGTGGCTTCTGCTCTTTAAATAACAGAGGATCTAAATAGTCATCAGGCTAGCAATTGGATCCCAAAGACACGCGGGCGCACCGGCTGATGAGGCAGCAGCTGCTGCAGCTGCTCCAGTCGCAGAAGCAGCAGCGAAGAATCTCGGCGTGTAGTGACCCATAGCCAGCCGCAGCAGCATCAACAGCAAAGGATTCAAAAAAGAGACTGCCTTCAAGTTGGTGGTTATTATTTTAAGCCGCTAACTCTTGTGGGCTTGTGCACGCGTCAGCAGCAGCAGCAGCAGCAGCAGCAGCAGCGGTAGCGACTGGGAGAGCCGCCCCACCGACCCCACCACCCTGGGGCCACAGCGCCTTCCGTGGCGAAGCAACGGGACGCTCTGTCTCTTTTCTTCATCAGTTTCCTTGCTCATTACTCTGTTTCAGTGCAACACAGCAGCAGCAGCGGCAGCGGCAGCAGCAGCAGCGGTGCGACCGCCCACGCTCTCCCGCCTCTCCACAGCGGGGCTCGCCTTCCGCTGTGGCCTCCAGGGGCTTCAAGGTGTTTTGCTGCTGCAACACAGATTTGGCTGCAGCAGGGGAAGCAGCAGAAGCACCGGCAGCCACAACCGCCGCCGCAGCAGCAGCAGCAGCACGGTTGTCGGCAGCGCCTCCACCCCTCACCCTCTGCGGAGCCCTACAACAGGAGCAGCAGAAGGGACCAGCAGCCAGCAGCCCAGCCAGCAGCAGCAGCAGCAGCATCTGCTGCCGCTGCTGCTGCAGCACTAACACCTAGCGGCTGCTGGTGCTCCTGCTGCAGCAGCTGCTGCTTCCGACCGCTGCCGCTGCAGCAGCAAGGAGCCCTCCCCCTGCCAGCATGAAAGACAAGGCAGCAACTCACAGCCCCTCCGGGGTTGCTGCCTGTCGGCTGCTGCTGCTGCGGCTGCTCCGCAGCGGCTACACCGCAGCAGAAGCGATAGCAGCGCTGAAAGAAGGGCAGCTGCTGCAGCAACAGCAGCAGCAAGATCTGCTCCATGCGCTCTCGGGGCTGCTGGATGAGTGCATGCAGCAGCAGTCAGAAGATGACCCACAACTTCCGAGCGGTGCTGCATCAAAGCAGCAGCAGCAGCAACAGCAAGACGATGCTGAGAACGAGAGGCCTTCACAGCAGCAGAGAGAGCTGCTGCCAGAGGAGGAGCAACCGCCTCCCGCCAAGCGGGCACGTGCTGCAACAACGGGAAGCAGCAGCAACGACGGAGCAGCAGCAGCAGCAGCAGCAGGGCTGCAACAGCTGGGGGCCGGTGGGGTGCTGTCGCAGGAGCTGCTGTCTTTGCTGGTCGCGCTGCTGCAGCAAGTGCCTGCAGTTCCTGCTGCGCTGTCAGCAGAGTCTGCTGCAGCAGCAAACAGCTGCTTGCGGCTCTTCTTCTCCCACCTTTCGGGCGTGCGAGCAGCAGCAGCAGCTGCAGCAAATTCAGCAGCAGCAGCAGCAGCAGAAACCATGGAGACCTTCAGCAGCAGCGAGGAGTGGCAGGCTCTCATGGAGCGACGCGTTGCTGCCTTCTGCCAGCTGCTGTCTGCGTGTCGGCGGTCTGCTGCTGCTGCTGCCCCAGTAGGAGCAGCAGCAGCAGCAGCAGCAGATGAGGAGGCGCTGTGGAAACGCTGCAGCAGCCAGCTGCTGCTGCTGCGGCAGTGGGCGAAGTTCTTTGCTGCTGCTGCTCAAGACAGAGAGGCCCTCGTTAGCCGCATCGCCGCCAGCAGCCACCTGCAGGCCCTGTCCACAATGCTGCGAGACAGAAGCAGCAGCAGCGGCGAGGAGGACGTAAGGAGCAGCAGCAGCTGATGCTGCTGCTGCTGCGGCTGCTGCCTTCTTTCGGTGCTTGTTGCTCTTTTTATCGCGGCGCCGCGTGTGCTGCCGCTGCTGCTGCTGTAGCACCCTGCTGCTTCAGCCCGCTGCTGCTGTCTCTACTGAAGCTTAATGCGGGAGCACCTGAGTAGCAGCTGCTGCTGTTGCTGCTGCTGGTGCTGCAGGTGGAGGAAGCTTTAGGCCGGGCCTTCGCGCTGCTGCAGCAGGGGCTGCCCACCATCGGCAGCAGCCCGCAGGCTGCTGCAGCTGCTTCAAGAGACGCTGAAGCAAAGCTGCGAGCTGCTGCAGACCGGTGGAAGGCCGAGCAGGTGCTGCTGCCGCTGCTGCCGCTGCTGCTGCTGCTCCAGCGTCTTTTGCGGGCTCCGCTATAGTTGCAGCACGGAAGGCAAACGAAACGGCAGTGGCAGCACAGGCCCTGCAGCAGTCGATGGTGCTGCCGCTGCTGCTGCAGCAAGGTCTCTTGCTGCTGCATCCCCTTCTGCTGCAGTTGCTACTGCTGCTGCTGCTGTTCGCTCGCAGGAACGACGACGACAGCAGCAAGAGGAGATCCTGCGGCGCAGCGCCTTTTCCAGAGCATGTGTGGCCTTCGTGCTGCAGCGGCAGCAGGAGCAGCAGCAAGCTGCAGCAGCAGCAGCAGCAGCAAACTTCGGCACTCCTGCAGCAACTGCTGCTGTCGCCCGCAGCAGATCCTTGGGCCACCCCTTCTACGTTCTGGGCATAAACCCGCACACCGCGACGGAGAAGCATGTAAGTGCAGCACCGCAGCAACAGCAGCACGGGTTGACAGAACAGCAGCAGCAGCAGCAGTAAGAGGAGGCAGAGCAGCAGCACCCCCAGCAGCAGCAGCAGCAGTAAGAGCAGGCAGAGAGGCAGCAGCAGCCGCGGCGTGCGATAGGATGGCGAGTTACCCCTCAGTAGCTCCTAAAAGTCTTTCTAGATCTTCGGGCTTCTGAAGCGC
The DNA here is from genome assembly GCF_000499545.2 of Eimeria tenella. Classification (NCBI taxonomy): domain Eukaryota; phylum Apicomplexa; class Conoidasida; order Eucoccidiorida; family Eimeriidae; genus Eimeria; species Eimeria tenella. The sequence continues at coordinate 29,653 of NW_013543457.1, forward strand.
TGCCGGTTCTGCTGCTGCTGCTGCTGCTGCAGATTGTAGCAGCAAGGAAGAAGTGGCGGGCGCTGCTGCACCCCGACAAGTTCCACTCTCAGGAGGCCGAAATGCAACAGCAAGCCACGGAAGCTTTCAAAGCAGTACGCAGTACCTGCAGCAGCAGCAGCAGCAGAGCAGCAGCTGCTACAGCAGCTGCTGCCGCTGTTGACGTTGACGCGTACAGGGTGTTCGTGCTGCTGGCAATGAGTTGCTGATGCTCGACGGCTTGCCGCAACATCAGTGGCTGCTGATGCTGTTTTGCTGCTGCTGCTGTTGCCTTTGCTCCATTGGCTGCTGCTGCAGCTGCTGCCTTTGCTGTTGCTGTTGCTGCTGCTGCTGCAGTACGAAGAAGCTTGCGCAGAGGCGCTGCGGCTGCTGCGGGCCCGTGCTATGGACATCACGTGGGCTGTGCCGCCCCTGCCTCCGACACCAGAAGCAGCAGCAGCAGCAGCAGCTGCGCCTGCTGCTACAGCTGCTGCAGCAGGGGCAGCAGCAGCAAGCAGCACGTCTCCGCTCAGCGGGGGCGGCGCCAACGGCAACAGCGGCAATGGCAGCAGTAGCAGCAGCAGCAACAGCAGCAACAGCAGCAGCAGCAGCAGCAACAGCAGCAGCGGCACGCAAGTGCCAACTAGCTTGTACATGCCTGACGCTGCAGTGGAGCCTCTCCCGCGGCGGCGGGCGACAGGGGCGTTTCGGGTGTATGTGTATGCTGCGTCTGCTGCTGCTGCTGCTGCAGACAGCGGCGACGCAGCAGCAGCAGCTGCTGCTGCCTTTCGCTGCATCACAAAGGTCTGGGTGTACGTACACCGCCCGGTACGGGGAGGGCCCCCCGTGGCGCTGCAGCCTGCTGCTGGCAGCCTGAGCTGCGTGCTGCAGCAAGATGTGCTGCTGGCTGCAGCAGGCGACGACGCTGCAGCAGCAGGACGCAGCAGCAGCAGCGAAATCTACCTAGACGTTGCAGCAGTGCAGCCGCTGGCCCTCGAGAAGCAGCAAAGATACTGGGTGGGCATTCAAGTGCAAAGCAGGCGGAAGCACATGTCTTTGATTAGCTGGCTGCCGCTGCAGCTGACGGTGTCAGTGCCGCCGCTGCCGCCGCTGCAGGAGCCGCAGCAACAGCAGCAGCAGCAGCAGGAGGACAGCATCTTCAGCGACGATGAGGGCACCAAGAAGAAACACAAGAGGAGGCAGCAGCAGCCGCACGAGCTGCTGCAGACAGCAGCCAAAGCGTCGCTGGCGCAGCTGCAGGCCTTTTCAGGGGCCCCCTTCTTATCCTCGCCGCAGCAGCAGCAGCTGCTGCAGCAGCTGCAGCGCCTGCAGCACCACGCTGCTGTTGCGCTTGACCCCCACCAAACAGCAGCAGCTGCAAGCTGCCGCGCTGCTGTTGTAGAAGCCAGAGAGCTGCTGCAGCAGTGCATGCAACAGGCGGAGGCCTGGGCAGATGCGTCCATCGACTGAGAGGCGCTAGCAGCTCCAGCAACAGCAGCAGCAGACCATTGACATACTAGCAGCTGGAGCACCAGCAGCAGCCGCAGCAGCGGCTGCAACTGCTGCTGCAGCAGCCGCTGATGCTGCGCTCGCTGCAGCGGCACTGTTCTTGCTGGGTGCGTAAGCATCTGACTAGCCACTATTTGGCGGTCGTTTTTAGAAGCCGCAACAGCAGCAGCAGCAGCAGCTGCTGCTGCTGCCAGAGGTGCACTGCAAAACGAAGTGCTACAGTATTTCAAAACAATTGAGTTGGAAGCACGGGGTGTCGGCAAGCAGCCAAATCCCTGTGCTGCTGCTGCTGGTCTGCTGCAGCAGTTGCGGCGCTGCAGCACAGCGACAGCAAAGAAGGAAGCAGCTCTAACTACAGCAAAAGGCCCCTGCTGTTGCTGCAGCAGCAGGCTACCGCAACGGAGCCACGCATCGACTGCTGCCTGCTGCTGCTGCGCCAACATCCAAGCTGCTCTTGACCTAATTAGGCTGCAACAGCAGCAGCAGCCGCAGCAACAGCAACAAGCTATGCCCATGGTAGCCAGCTGTCGAGTCTGCCGGCACGCACAGCAGCAGAGTCAAGCTCCTCCGGCAGCATGTGTGTTGCTGCAACAACAGCAACACCTGCTGCTGCTGCTGGATTTTGCTGCAGCTGCCACGCCTTCTGGTCTTCTTTGCTTCCTAGCCGTGGGAGAATCACAGCGGCTTGCTGCTGCTGCTGCTGTTTGCTGCTGCAATCCCCTGAATCTTCCTGCAGCTGCTGCTGCTGCAGCAAGCGCCGCTTCTCCTCCAGGTCATCGAGGCCGAGCAGCAGCGCAGCAAGCAGTCGCCGCTGACTGTTGCTGCTGCTGCTGCTGCCTTGAAGCCTGCTGGCTTTTGCTGCTCCTAGCTGCTGCTTCTGCGCACCCTCTCTGCTGTTGCTGCTGCTGCTGCTGCTGCTGTCAATTTGTAGGCCGGGTAGCGGGGACAGTATAGATCTGTTTGCTGCCGCTCTCTCCAGGCCCTGCAGCAGCAGCACGCAAGGAGCAGCAGCTGCAGCAGCAGCAAACAGCTGCGCCAGCCGCTGTTCAGACTCGCCCACATAAGGAGCAGCAACAGCAGCAAGAGGCACCACCAGCAGCTGCAGTCCCAACGCCTCTGGCAGACACAGAAGGTGCTGCAGCAGCTGCTGCGGGCTGATGCGAAAGAGCGCATCGTCCTCGTGCTGCTGCTGCTGCTCGTCCGCAACAGCAACTGCAGCTGCAGCAGCGCGAGGAGCAGCAGCACGGCCGTAGCCGTACAGCAACAACCGTGGGGCGGGGACCTCTCCTTGCTTGCCGCAGAACAGAGTCTCCATAAGTGCTGTGCTGCTGCTGCTGCTCGTGTTGCTGCTACTGTTACGTCGGGTGAAGTATCTTATGCGCATTTGCATCGGCAGCAGCAAACGCTCGCGCAACTGCTGCAGCAGCCGCAGCACTTTGTTGCTGCTGCCCAGCGGCCCTGGAGCAGCGGCAGGCAGCAGCACGTCGCCGCCTATGTACAGCAGACAGCGAGGCTGCTGCTGCTGCTGCTGCTGCTGCTTCAGCAAAGCTTCTTGCTGCTGCTGCTGTACACAGCTTATCTGATACAGTTGCACCTGAACGCGCTGTTGTTGCTGCTGCTGCAGCATTTGTACGAACTCCTCGACACTGCGCAGTAGTTGCTGTGTTTCTGCTGCTGCAGCTGCGTCGGTTGTTGCTGCTGCTGCCGAGCAGTTTACCTCAATAACAACTGAGGGCGGGCACGTGCAGCTTTGCTGCGTGGTGTCTGCTGCTGCAGTTGCTTCTGCTGCTGGTGCAGCAGCAGCTGCTGCCGCTGCAGTTTCTTCTGCTCCTGCTGCAGTTGCTTCTCCTGCTGCTGCAGCTGGTTCTCCCGCTGCTGTAGTTGCTTCTCCTGCTGCTGCAGTTGCTGCTGCTGCTGCCTGCAGCAATTCGGCATGCAAAATAGATAGCACTCGCTGCAGCTGCTGCCACTGCGGAGGCGACAGATCTGCAACACCAGCCAGCCGCAGCACATACACATGCTGCAGCAGCTGCTGCTGATGCTGCAGCCGTCGCTGCTGCTCACATGCATGCATAAATGGAAGTAACAGATTTTCAGTAAGGCTCAAGAGCAATGCTTGGCCACCTAGGCAGAGCTGCTGCCGCTGCTGCCCCTCCGATCCTGCTGCTGCTGCTGCTGTTTTGGCTCTGCGGAGCTGCTTACTCGCAGCAGCAGCGGCAGCAACAGCAGCGGCATCACAGCGCTGCAGCAGCTGATCGACTTGAAAGTAAAGATATATCAGCTCACACGAGGAACAACCACCAGAACTGCTGCTGCTGGCACTGCTTTTGCTGCTGCTGCTGCTGCACACCATTGTGCACCGCGGAAGCTGCAACTTCACCTGGGCAGCGGAGCCCGCCACTGTCTCTAGGGGTGTTGCTGCTGCTGATGCTGCAACTGCTGCTGCTACTACTCTTTCGGCAGCCGCTGATGCTGCTGCGCCTGCTGCTGGTTCTGCAGCCGCTGCTGCTGCTGTTGCTGCTGCTGTTTTCATCAGTACTTCTTCGTCAAGTCGATCTACAGCGTGGCTGAGCAGCGTGTATAACTGTGCTATCTGGTCAGTGCTGCTGCTGCTGCTGTTGCTGCTGCTGCTGCACAAAGGCTGCGCTGCAGCTTGTTGCAGCAGCAGCAGCTGCTGCTGCTGTAGCTGCTGCAGCGCCTGAAGCACACGGCAGCCTGCGCCGGTGGATGTCTTCTCCACCTCATCGCGCGCTGCTGTGGTTTTCGTTGTGGTTTCATCTGTTGCTGCTGTTGCCTGCACTGCTGCTGCTGTGGTAGCCCCTACTGCTGCTGTAGTTGCTGCTGCTGCAGCTACTGCAGCTGTTGATGCCGCTGTGGCTTTTGCCGTCAGTCCTGTTTGCGTGTGGGCTGCTGTTGCTGCTGCCTTCGAGCCTCCCATCGGCGCTACCTGGTGTCCCACGGCGCCGTAGCGCAAACCCTAAACCCTAAACCCTAAACCCTGGGGCCTAAAATTCAATCCTTCTACCTGCTTCTTCATCCAGGCAAAGCCCATTACTACGAAGGCTTGGTGTCTGGCAGTAACCAGGTCCACGGACGACCGTAGGAGCAGCACCAGCAGCGGCACAGGGCCGCAGCAGAACCAACAGCAGCAACAGCAGCAACAGAAACAGCACAGGTAACTCATGCCAACTTTTTCTGTAGCCAAAAATCCCCAAAGAACTGCCCTGGGCAGCACGGGTGCAGCGCCGACCCCCGGGGCCCCCGTCGATGCTGCGGGGGCCCCCGTTGGGGCCCCGGGCTCTCCGTGTTTTCGCTTGAGCGGCTCTCTGGAGCTGAAAAGAAGCAAAAAGAGTGTTAGAATAAGCTTTTGTGTCAGTTAGGCTGCAGCAGGAAGGCCGGCGGAGGCTGTGGCAGCTGCTGCTGCTACTGCTCTCACGCCAGCCTCCGAGCCAGCAGCAGCAGCAGCAGCTACTGCTGCTGCTGCCACTCCAGTAGCGGCTCTAGCAAGCTGCAAACGCGCCTAAGAGCCGTTTGCAGTGCCCGATATGGAAGAATCAAATCATGCGTGGCAAGCAGCAGCACCTTCGGCAGCGGCTGCTGCAGGATCGCCTGCTGCTGTTGATCCCGCTGCTGCTGCTGCGCCCTCCAATGCTGCTGCGGAGGAAGAGCCTGCAGATGCTGCTCGAGCAGCAACAGCAAAGTCAAGTCCCCGCATGCAGACGCGCGGCGGCAACTCACGAAAATCTCCAGCTGCATACCTTCCCCGCAGCAGCCGGCGCAGCAGTAGCAGCAGCAGCAGCCGCAGAGACGTCCGACGCCGCGGCGGACGCAACAGCAGCAGCAGCCGCAGCAGCTTAGTTAAGCGCTCGCCGTCTCAAGGGGGTCTTCGCCCTTCTCCCGCAGCAGACGTTGGGTCTGTCTCACCTCATAGCACCTCAGCAGCAGCAGCAACAGCAGCAGCAGCAGCAGAGCAGCGGAGCACAAAAGTGCAGCAGCGAGTTGCTGCTGCTCAACTCTTTTGGTGCCGCATCGCTGAAGAACTCGCGGAGGCCCCTGGCAAGTGCGACGTCTGCGGGGGCGCGGAGTCAACAGAAGTGAGGGTTTAGGGTTTAGGGTTTAGGGCTTCGGGTTTAAACCCTCTCAACTGGGTACTGAGACACAGGAGGGAGGGTTAGGCCCATGAACTTAGGGTTTACAGATTAAGGTTTAGGATGGGCGCAGCAACAGCTATTCAACTGCTGCCACGGCAGAAGATTGAGGGTTTAGGGTTTAGGGTTTAGGGTTTGGGTCTGTTGGGCTCAGGAAAACGCAATCTTATTTTGCGATGCTTGCGATGTGCCTGTCCACCTTCACTGCTACGGGCTCGACTCGGTGCCCCCAGGTCTATTCTGCTGCTGCTGCTGCTGCTGCTGTTGCTGCCGTAGTTGGTTTTTCGCTGGTGACTTTTGCTGCTCTAATTGGCCTGTGGCTTGTTATTGCTGCTGCTGTAGTCGGGCCTTTGCTTGCTGCTACTACTGTTACTGCTGCTGAAAGTATTTTTGCTGCAACAACGAAACAGCCTTTGTTGCAGAGCTAGCTTGTGCTGCAGTTGCTGCTGCTGTTGCTGCTGCTGCCGCTGCTGCACCTGTGCCAGCAGCGCTTGCTACAGTGCTATTGCTGCGGCTGTCGCCAGCTTCGCTTCTGCTGCTGCTGCTGCTGCGCTGCAGGGGACTGGTATTGTGACTTCTGCCTGGACGCGCTTGAGCAGGAAGCAGCAGCAGCTGCAGCAGCAGCAGCAGAAGCAGCAGCAGACGCAGCAGCAGAGGCAACAGCAAGTGCTCCTGCGGGGCCTTCAGCGGAAGACAACTGCGCTGGAGGCGAGACCATCGCCAACGCAAGCAGCAGCATCAAGCGCAGCAGCAGACGCAGCAGGAACAGCAGCAGCAGCAGCAGCAGCAACAGCAGCAGCAGCAAGAACCCCCACGCACAAGAGGATGCCCAGGTTCTCTTCCCTCGTTGGTGCTGCCTGTGCCCCAGACGGTCTGGAGCCCTAATCAGAGCTTTAGAAGGTCAGCTGTTGCAGCTGCTGCTGTTGCCGCTGCTGCTGCTGCTGCTTCAATAGCCCAGCGGCGTCCCAGCTATGGCTGCAGTTGTGTCTTGGGTCCATTTTAAGCGCTATCGCAATGCGTCTTTTTGTTGCCGTTTAGGCTGCTGTTGCTGCTGCTGGCACTTTTTTTTGGCCTGCTGCTGGTACCATTTCCATGCTGTTGCTGCCTCTGCTGCTGCTGCTGCTGCTGCAGGGCCTTGGGTGCATGCGTCGTGCGCGCTGTGGCTTCCGGAGGTGGAAACAGTTCCTGCAGCAGCAGCCGCAGCAGTACCAGTGTCCCCTCTGAGCCCCACTGCGAAGTCTGCTGCTGCTGCTGCTGCTGCTGCTTCTGCTGCTGCTGCTGGCGGCACCTCTCCGCGGGCAGCCGAAGACCACCCACAAGATCGGGGCAAACACAGCAGCAACAGCAGCAACAGCAGCAACAGCGGAGTTCCTGCCCCTTCGCCTTTCCTCGGCAGCTCCGGCGGCCGCGCACCTGCCTGTCACAGCCCGTGCGCTGGCAGCAGCAGCAGCAGCAGCAGCAGCGGGAGATTGCGGGTTGCCGGCTGTGGTGGCGTGAGCGATGAGAGGTTTGAGGGCCGCTGCGCACTTTGCTGCTGGACTGGAGGCGCGCTGCTGCAGTGTGTTGCTGCTGGCTGCAGCAACAAGATACACCCAGTTTGCTGCCGGCTTTTTGCATGCGGGCCGGATCTGTGCAGTGAGCTGCTGCTGCTGCTGCTGCTGCTGCTGCTGTAGGGTTGTTGCTTCTAGGGTTGCTTGATGATGCACCCGTTTGCTGTGAGCCTTGAGCCATGAGTTTCTTGCTGCTGCTGCAACGTCGGCTTGTTACCTGCTTCCCATATTGCTTTTGCTGCTGCTGCTGCTGCTGCTGCTGCTGTTTTTGCTTCAGCCCAGTCAGAGAAGCTGCTGCAGGGCCGCAGGGAAACGCTGGTAGCGCTGTGCCCGGAGCACGAGCACCTACACACAGAACTTCGCGAGGTAACGTGGCCTGCTGCTGCTGATGCTGCCGCTTATGCTGCTTTTGCTGCTGCGCGCTGCAGCTGCGCTCCCCTGCTGCTTCTGCGTCTCAGGCTGAAGATACACCTCAGGGCACCTTGAGGCTGCACCCGGTGTCTCAGCTGTGGCAGCTGCTGAAGCGATCTGGAGATGCGCTGCAGGTTCGTGCTGCAGTTGCTGCTGCAGTTGCTGCCGCAGCTGCTGCATCAGTGCAGCAACAACTGATGCAGCTGCTGCATCAGTTGCTGCTGCACTTTCTGCTGCACTTGCTGCTGGCTGCTGCTACACTTGCTGCTGCGTTCTCTGCTACTGAAAGCTGCGTTTCTCTTGCGATGAGCATCTGAATTGCGGCTAGCCACAACTGCTGCTGCTGGGAGCAGCTGCTGCTGGCGCTATTTTTGCTGGCTGCAGCTGCTCCTGCTGGTGGTGGGTGCTGCTGCTGCTGCAGCTGGGTACTTCTGCTGCTGCTGCTGCTGTTGCGAACTCTTCAGAAAGCCCTGGACTGCCAACGCGAACAGACGGCGTGGGGCGCCCGAGTCAGTGCTTTGCTGCTCCAGGTGACCTCCCCCTGCTGCTGCAGTTGCTGTTACTGAGGCTGCTGCTGCTTCCGTTGCTGCTGCCGCTGCTGCCGAAGCTGTTGCTGCTGCTTGCGCATGTATTTGTGTGTCGGCCGAAGGAAGTGCACGAGACGCTGAAGGCCGTGGAGAGGCTTTGGCTACGATTGCACAGTCTCTGCTAAGCAGCAGCAGCAACAACTGCTACAACAACAGCAGCAGCAGCTCCATTTGCTGCTGCTGCTTCCTCAACCGCTTCGACAAGTGCCCTATGTAGGCGCCTGCGCTGGCGCTGAGGCTGCAGCAAAGCCGAAACTTCTGAAGCTGCGGAAAAGCAGCACTAGCGGCAGCCGCTACAGCAGCGGGCGCGGCAGCAGAAGCAGCTGCTGCAGCAGGACCGTAAGATGTGTTTGCTGCTGTGGCCTGTAGAGGCAGAAAAGAGGCAGCAGCCACGGGGTGTACATACACCTCAGGTTTGACTGACAATGCTGGAGCACTGCCGCTCAACGAAGACGCATTGCATGCAGCAGTAGAGAGCAGCAGCTGTTGCTCCTCGCTGCGGCAGACGTAGAAGAGCAGCAACAGCTGTAGCAGCGGTGCGAAAAGAGTAGCAGCTGCTGTTGTTGCTGCTTGTGCTGCCACTGTTTACACGGGAGCAGCAGCAAGAACACATTTCGCTGCTGCGCCGCAGTCCACAGCCAAGCGCAGAGCGGCGGCTCAGCGAGCAGCAAAAGGGATCAGCAGCAGCAGCAGCAGGGAAAAAAGCGGCAGCAGTGACGCGCGCAGCAGCAGCAGAAATCCACACGCAAGCAACCGCAGCAGCAGCAACAGCAGCAGCAAAACGCACCATACTGAGAGTACGAGGGCCCGAGAGAGTCTGCTGCTTCTGCTGCCCACGACAGCCACGGACGGGAGGCCCCCCAGTGCCTGCAGCAACAGCAGCAGCAGCAGCAGAAGCAGCAACGAGAGCTGAAGAAGCCGCAAAAGAAAGCCAAAGCACCTACAGCAATTTGCTTCTGCTGCGCGTCTGCTGCTCCTGGCAAAGACGCACTAGAGGCGCTCATGTCTGTACACCTGAAGGTGCACAGACCTGAAGGTCTGTGCATGCAAATGCATGCAAACCAAATGAGCAATTTCACTTTTAATGCATTTTCACCTTTACTTTTATTTGAGTAATATGGATGTGAACAGCCGGGCACACACGCAGATGGGCGCAAGCCTGCACAGACTGCTGCTGCTGCTGTTGCTGCTGCTGCTGCTGCTGCTGCTGCTTACCAGCTGTGAACGACACCGGCTACGTCTGCCTCGGCGCCAATTTCCCTGCTTGGTTTTTGAATGCTTTTGATGCCAGCGGAAGAGACACAAATGCCTCTCTGCGCAGCAATGGTTTGCTGCTGCTGCTGCAGCAGCAGCTGCTCCTGCTGATGCAGCTGCTGCGCCGAGTCGTCGGCGCCGCCCCAAGCCTGCTGCTGCAAGCTGCACGCCGCTGCAGCAGCTACGACTCTGCCTGCATTGACAGATGTAGCGGCAGGTGCTGCTGCTGCTGCTGCTGTTGCTTCTGCTGCTGCTGTGCCGGGCTCAAAAGAAGAGCCCCGGGAAGACACAGGAGGGGACGACGCCGTGTCTCGCCCTGTGTCTCTCGTGCTGCACGTGGCGGGACTGCTGCTGTCGGCGTTGCTGCTGCTGCTGCTTCTGCTGCTGTACTTTCGAAGCATGACTACAGTGGGCGACACTGCGCTGTAGGGCCCCGGCACGTAGTAGAAAGAAGCCGTGCTGCTGTCGGGGGCCCTTGCTGTTTTGAGCTGCTGCAGCGGCGGCGCTGCTAGCCGCTGCAGCAAAGAGGGCTGGCGAAGGTCCAGCAGCAGCACGGAGCCCTTTTCCGACAAGCCCGCAAGCGTTTGCCCTGCAGCACCAGTAGCAGCAGGAGCACCAGCAGCAGCGCCATTGCAGGAGCAGCACTGCAGCAGCAGCGCTGCGGCGGCACCACTGCAGCAGCAGCACTGCAGCAGACGCCCGCGCAAGCGCAGCTCCACACAGCAGCAGCACACAGCGCGAAAAAACAGCAAACGTTGGCAGCCACACTGCAGCATCAGCAGCAGCAGGCTAATCCACCCAAAGCACGAGCAGCAGCAGCAGCACAGCAGCCACAGCAGCAGAGCAGCAGCACAGCAAACGCAGCAGTAGCAGCACAGCAACAATACAACAGCAGTAGCAGCACAGCAAAATACAGCGTAGTGCGGTGCGTACCGATGATATCAGCGGCAACCACCAGGTCGTCGTCTTGCTGCTGCTGCTGCTGCTGCTGCAGCTGCTGCAGCTGCTGCTGCAGCGGCGCCGTTCGGATCAGCTGGGGAGTGCGCGCATCTGCTATAAACAGCTCGCGAGAGCAAACGACTACCTGGGTGGCTCTCGACAGCGGCAGCAGCCGCCTGGCCCAGGAGTCTGCTGCTGCTGCTGCTGTTGCTGCTGCTGCTGCCCCGCAAGGGGAGAAGCAACTCGGAGGGTCCATGCGGTTCACACACTGCAGCAGCAGCAGCAACAGCAGAAGCAGCAACAGCAGAAGCACCAAACAGAGCCGTCAGGGCGGCAGGCAGCGGTGTTCACGTGCTGCTGCTGCAGGTGCCGCTTCTGAGGGCTGCCGCTGCTGCTGCTGCTGCTGCTGC